>NW_027555625.1:312950428-313142928 GCF_003287225.1 Phascolarctos cinereus
GATAATTGTCCCCATTCTTCTTCTCTCTTCTCCCTCTTCTAGTGCAGTGCTCTTCCCCACCTTTCCATTCTTCTTTTGAGATCATCTAAACATAGTAGAATCATCCCCAGGCTCTCTAATTAGAATCCCTCTGAAACCCTGGTGATGATAATGTTCTGAGAGTTTACAAGTATCTCTTCACATAATAATGTAAACAGTTTAACCTATTTTAGTCCCTTATTATTTCTCACTCATATTTACCTTTTTGTATGCCTCTTGAGTCCAGTGTTTGAATGTCAAATTTTCAGTTCAGCTCTGGTCTTTTTATCAGAAATGCTTGAAAGTTCTCTATTTCATTAAATATCCATTCTCCCTCCCTCCCCCACAGGATTATAACCAGTTTTGCTGAGCATGTTATTCTTGGTTGCAATCCTAGCTTCTTTACCTTCCAGAATATCGCTCTTTTTCTAAAGACCGTGATAATTATAGCTCATATTTATTTAGCACTTTACAATTTACAAAGAGTTTTTTTTTTAAAACAAATCTAGGAAGTAGGCATTGCAAATATTTTTATCCCCATTGTATAGATAAGGAAAAAAGAGTGTCAGAGAGGTGAAATGATTTGCTGAGATTTGAAATAGGTCTCTGGGCCCCAGGTCCATGATTCATTTGGACATACCACACTACTAAACTTGACTATCAACTAGCTAAATCAGTAATCTCCGTTTCCCTTTTAATGACTGCAATGCTGAGATGCCCTAAAGATTTTCTAACTCAAATCTGTGATTTCATTGTTATAAGAAACTTCCAATAAGGAAACTCCCTCAATCAATTCAGATCAGTAACTGCACTGCACCTTACAGTCTCAGAAAGTTGTCTGGGCACTGAGTGAGAAGTTGTCATTCTTTTTTACAATTAATTAATTAATTAATTTTTAGTTTTCAATATTCACTTCCACAAGATTTTAAGTTCCAAATTTTTCTCCCCATCTTGTCCCTCCCTTCACCCCAAGATGGCCTGCACAGAATATCACATTCTAAGCCTTCCTTAGGCCTTTCTTCCACCAACAAAGAGCAAAGCCTTTCTTTGCCTTAGCAGGTAGCCCTTGTGAGTTTCTACAGTCAAAAGAGTGTGTCACCCAGTAGCTAACCTCCTGGAGAAGCTTCCTTTTGATGAGGAGCTGCCCTGAACTTAGCTGGGCTGGTCTAGGGACAACAGAAATGATCTGCTACCAAGCCCATACCGAAAGCCTTTCCAGCTTGGTGGGACCTGTCAGAGCTCATGCTCTGCTAGCCAAGTCTTTGAGAACCCAGGCTCTTCTCTGGGTCATGATAAGGTAGAGCTTTGATGAAGGAAAGAGATAGGGACTGCACTTGTGATTTCATTGGCATAAGAAATTCCCAGATGAGGAAATTCCTACCAATGCAAGTTGGCACCTTCTCTATAATTTGTAGTCTTGGGTGCCTAGAGCACTGAGTTGTAACTCAGTTACCTTATATGTAAAATACATAAGGTTGGACTTGGTGACATCTACGATCCCTTCTAGCTCTAAATCTATGATCGTAGAGTCTCATTATGACTTCTAGGCAGGTGGTGGGTGGTGCAGTGGATAGAGCATTGGAATTAGGAAGACCCGAGTTTGAATCCTGCCTGAGACCCTTATTAGTTGTATGACTTCGGGCAAGTCATAAATCTTTTTGCCTTGGTTTCCTCATCTGTAAAACTGAGATAATAATAACACCTAGTTCACAGAGTTGTTGTGAAGATCAGCCGAGATAACAAATATGGTGCTTTGCAAACCTTAAAGAACTAGCTAAATGTTGGTTATCATCATCATCCAAGTGTCACACAGCAGCAGAGGACAGAGTTGGGACTTGAACCCAGGTTCTCTTTATCACTATACCATACTTCCTCTTAGTGAAGGACTAACAATCACAGCAACAACAGCACACATTTATTATCGTCATTATTATTATTTTATTATATATAATATTAATATATCATATATATTATACATAAATATATCATTGTAATTATATAGTAATCTAAGGTTTTATAAAAGCTTTCCTCATGACCACCCTGGTTAGGAGAGATATTATTATCTCTATTCTACAAGGGAGGAAACGGAGGCCCAGAGAGGGCCAACTAGTAAGTAAGGGGCAGAAGCAGGATTCAAACACAGGTCTCCAATAGAATCTCCCCTAAGGTCACGTGAAGGACTGGATCTGATCCCGGCACGGGCAGGCTGTGGGAGACTCCAGTCTCACGAAGCTGAGACTCCCTGACAAGAGGGGAAAGAAGACCTTTCAACAACTGGGACTCGTTTGGGGTTTGTTATTTTGGAAAAGCAGAGGGGGGTACAGGAGGAACGGTCGGCGGACCCAACCATATGGAAGCAGGCTGTTTGCTAATATGGAAAATAATTAAAACAGCTTAATTTTTTTTATATATACTAATTATGAAAAGGGGGCAGAATCTGGAGGGAGAGGGCGGCGAGTAAAGGGGAAAGTAAGACAGATGTCAGAATCACGCACTGTGGATAGCTTTTGCATGGCGGATGCTGCTGCAGCCTGGAAAGCCAGGGCAAGACTGGAGGGGGAGATTTATGTGCTACATGGATATTTGGCCCCAAGTAGGGCAGTGGGGAATAGAGAGAGAGAGAGAGAGAAAGGCTGAGGTGCCCCGCCCATGCTGGAAAGTCAGCCAGTCCCCAGGGTGGCCATGCATGGTACCCGTTGCCCTGCTGCTCTACCTGTAAGACACCCTGGCTCGACCCAGTTCTCATACTCACCTCCACCCTCCAGGGGCTCCTGGGAGATCCAAACAGTCCTGAGAAACATTGGGACTTGCAGGCAGAGGGAGGAAACAATCAGGTTATGACACAGACTTCTTTTTTGGAGTTACAGATAATACAAGTGTGTCCAGGCTCTCTGAGAGGGAAGGATCATAGGATTTCCAGTGGGAAGGGATCTTAGAGATATCCAATTCTTGTCCAAACCCCTGATTTCCCAGATAAGGAAATGGAGAACCAGAGAGGTTAAGTTATTTGTCCGTAGTCACATAGCTAATGAATGTAAAAGCTGGCTCAGGAACACAAATGCTCTGAATCCAAGTCCTTTGATTCTTTCGCTAAACCACATGGGCTCAAATGAACTATGAGAGTTCTGTATCTTTCCTGGGTATTCCTCTACTCCTTGATGCTTTCAGCTATTCACAAAACAAATTGAGATCACCTCTTTCCCATGGTGGTTGCTCTATCCAGATCCCTCCGCTCTACATCATTATACATAGACAAGCAAAGAATTACAAAAGGGCTCTGCTCTCCCCAGGACACAAAGAATCGGATTTTTCTGTCAGGGAACTCCAAGGGCTAAATGACCTCTTTCAAATTCTTGGCCTGGCATTGAAGGCCATTTATAATGTGGCCCCAACTTACCTAGAGTAGGAGAGACAGACAGACAGAGAGATATGGACACAGACAGAGAGAGAGAGAGAAACAGACAGACAGACACAGAGACACAGACAGAAAGACAAAGACAGAAAGATAAAGACAGAGACAGAGACAGAGACAGAAACAGAGAGAAGAGACACAGAGAGAGACTAAGAGAGGAGAAACAGACAGAGAAAGAGGGAAAGAGAAGAGGGAGGAGAAAGAAAGACACAGAGGCGCAGCTAGGTGGTGCAATGTGTGGAGCTCCAGCCTTAGAGACATGAGGACCTGCGTTCAAATCCGACCTTTGACACTTAACTAGCTGTGTGACCTTGGGCAAGTCACTTAACCCTGATTGCCTGGCCCACCCCCCCAAAAAAAAGAAAGACAGCGAGAGCCCAGAGTTTAACCCTCTATTTTATAGAGGCTGTGGCTTGTCTGAGGTTCCCCAGGAATTCACACCCTCTACATTCTAACCAAACTGGACTGTCCACTTTCCCCTGATGTTAACCTGCCTGTTTCTCACCTCCATGAATTTGCACAGACTTGGGATACATCCTCTTCTCACCTATGCCTCCTTCTCCTTTTACCTTCTGAGGCCCAGGTGAAGCCTCTTCTGTGACGCCTGCCCTGTGATTTCAGCTGCAAGGGATCTCTCCTTCCTCTGATTTTCCTGGAGTCATTTTTCCTTTGTGGCCGTCACATTCTCTCTTATATTATAGTTGCGAGTTGTTGTAAGTGCCTGGAGGGCAGGAAGCAGATCTCTTTTTGATCTTTGAATCCTTAGGGCTGAGCCTTGTATCTAGTAGGTACTTAAGGGAGTACCTGCTTGTTGAATGAGTGCCTACTTGTGGAATTGACCACGGAAAACACAGGCTTTCAGCAGAAGGGAAAAGAACACCAGGCACTGAATACTGGAGTTCCCCAGAGTCCAGTTCTCCCAGTTTATCCTCTCTTGCATCCACATCCAGAATGTCTTCTTCCCAGGAAAGTGTGATTGCTTTAAATAAAGGTACCCTTTGGAAGCCAAGGCCCAGTCAAAGAATTCCTTCCACGCAGTGTATTTGATGGGTGAGAACTCTGAGGGTTTTCTGGGGAATATTTAACATAGAAGGTTAAGCCTAATCCTAACAGCTCGCATTTCTATACCACCTTGCAATTCAAAAAGCACTTTCCTCACAACAGCCCCATGAGGTGAGTGCGAATGTTGTCATCCCAATTTTACTGAGAAGAAAACTGAAACCCAGACCAGTCAAAGTAGCTGGTCTGTGGTTGCACAGCCAGTGAGCTGGTCCTCAGATCCAGGTCACCTGATGCCAAGTTCTGGGCCTGCCTCATGAGGCTCTATACTGCCATACACATCACATAAGAGCTGGAAGGGACCTTATAAACTGTCCAGTCCATTGAATATTTGAGGCAGTAAGGTGGTACAGGTCCTGGGGTCAGGAACACCTGAATTTAAATCCAGCCTCAAACATTTACTTACTAGCCGTGTGACCCTGGGCAAGTCACTTAACCTCTGTCTGCCTCAGTTTTCTCAACTGTAAAATGGGGATGAAAACAGCAGCCACCTCTCAAGGTTGTGAAGATCAAATGAGATGCTATTTATAAAGCACTTGGCACATCGTAGATGATATATAAATGCTTATTCTCTTTCACCCCCATTCCTCTTCATTTTACAGATGGGGAAACTGAGATCGAAGAGGGGCAAGCCATAGGCTGTAGAATTTAAGAAGAAAAAGAGGCTCATCTAGTTAGAGATGGTAGGGAGTTTAAAGGTCATGTAGTCCAACCCACTCATTTTACAGATGAAAAAAATGAAACCCAGACATATTTGTGCAGAGATTTATCCAAAGTCACACAGGTTACAGCAAGTGGCAGAGTTGGGATTCGAACCCAAGCCCTGCAAGTCCAAATTGAGCACATTGGTTTTATAGATGAGGAAAAGGTCACACAGAAAGATTGTGGTAGAGCTTAGGCTAGAATCACAGACCATCAGAAATAGACGGGAGAGGGACAGCTAGGTGGTGTAGTGCCAAGAGCTCTGGCCCTGGAGTCAGGGGGACCTGAGTTCAAATCCAGCCTCAGGCACTCACTAGCTGTGTGACCTTGTACGACATGTCACTTAACCATGATTGCCTTGAAAAAAAGAAATAGATGGAAGATAAGAAACTACCTTGTTAAACCTCTGAATTTTACATGTTGGAAAACTGAGGCTCAGAGAAGGAAATAACTTATCCAGGGTCACAAAGAATTAGTGGTAGAACCAGGACTGGGCTCCAGGACTCCTGATCCCCAGTGCAGGCATTTCTCAGCACAATTCTCCAGTAAAGGATTGTGTAACCTATTCAGACCTCTCTTCCCCGGGCCCTGAGCTTCATGGACCTGCCTGTTCTCCTTGTCTGAGCTGACCATGCTAGCCAGTCTCTGTCCTCTGCACGATGGCGAATTCCTGGGGTGGGCGTGATAAGTGTGGGTTTGCCCTTCACTGGCAGCTCTGTGTTTACTTGTTTGTGGTCCTGGTGGTCTCAGCCTGTGTCTGGGTGAACTGGGAGCTAAATACCTTACCTCCGGGAATAGGCCGTGGTGAGTTTATTCGCAGCCCGCCCTTCTGACCTCTTAAGAGTCAGTGTATAGTACAGTGTAAAGAACACTGGCTTTGGAGTCAGCCCCAGAAAGGTCAAAACCATCTGCTTTGCTTCACCTTGCTGGGCCTCAGTTTCCAAACCCAGAGGACCTGGGTTCAAATCCTGGTTCTGCTTCTTACTACCCATGTGACCTTGGGCAAATGCAAGATATTCTCTGGACTTAGTTTCCCAGGTCGTAAAATGAGGGGTCTAAACTAGAAAATGTCTAAAGGTTTCTCCAATTCTAAGTCTTGTGATTCTATGAGCCCTCAAGCAAGAACCCCCAGGTAGATCAATAGTCAGTTATGGAAATCAAACCCATATTCCTCAGCCTGGCATTCAGGACACTCCACAATCTGATCCCGGCCTTTCTCTCTAGACTTCTCTTGCCCTGACCTCTCGTAATCACATCCCACTTCCAATCAGGATGAGATCCTCACTGAAGTCCTAATAGATTTTGTATTTCCCCACCTCTGCATCATTGCATACCCCTTCCCTAGAGTACTCTATTTCTTCAAATTGTATCTATTCTCTAGAGCCCTACTTGAGGATTACTTCCTTCATCATATTCTTGGCGTTTGTGGTCAAAGAACCTGGGGTTGGATTCCAGCTGTGATATTTTTAGCTTTCTGATGTTAGGCAGGACATTTGACATCCTGGAGACTCACTTTCTTTATCTGTAAAATTACAGAATTGAACTAGATTGGGCTGCATGCAGTCCACGCCCCACTGAGTGCAGCCTGCACAACATTAAAATGTAATTGGGAAATAGTTAACAAAATAAATAAAAATACAACAAGGCGTAGATAAGATCACATTTTAAAATTAGGTCAACATGTGGCTCTCAGGGATCCTTATATATGGATTAGTGGCCCTGTTTCTATTTGAGTTGGACACCACTGACCTACATGATGTCTAAGGCTACCTTTGCTGATCTAAATATTATGATTCTCCCAAGCCTTGTCATTTTACTGACTTGCCTATACCACTTGTCAGTGGTATCATTGCCCTTCTAGTCACTCAGGCTCAAAATTTTGGTCATTCTAAATTAATTTTTAAAAAAAATTGTTGTTGTTCAGTCATGTCCAACTCTTTGTGAGCCCATTTGGTGTTTTCTTGGCAAAGATACTGGAGTGGTTTGCCATTTCCTCCTCCAGCTCATTTGACAGATGAGGAAACTGAGGCAAACAGGGTTAAGTGACTTGCCCAGAGTCACACAGCGAGTAAATGGCTAAGGCTGGATTTGAACTCAGGAAGATGAGTCTTCCTGACTCCAGGTCCAGTGCTCTATTCAATGTGCCACCTAGCTGCCTTTTTAAAAAAAATTAACTTCCCTTGAGGTGGGAAAAAAATGAAAAAGAAAATTAAAACCTGAAAAAGACCCTTTTAACAAATATGTATAATCAAGCAAAACAAACTCCCACAATGACCACATCTGAAAATGCATGTCTCATTCTCCATATTGAGTACATAATGACTTCTCTGTCAGGAGGTTGTGAGCATGCAACATTATGGGTCCTCTGGTATCATATTGGTCATCTCATTGATCAAAGTTCTTAAACATTTCAAAGTTCCTTTTTGCAATGTTGTTATTGTGTATATTTGTTCTCCAAATTCCTCTCACTTCACTTTCAGAGTGATTTTTAATGCTACCCTTATCCTTCACGTTCAGTCATTACATCTTTTCAGTTCTACCCGTGAAATATCTTTTCTATGCATCTTATTTCCATCTCTGAGGTGTCAGCCTGGTGTCAGATCCTCATCAACATTCACCAGGACTGCTTGGAATAGCTATCTCCCTCTCTCCAGTCTTTCCCAATTTCTGTCTTGCAAAGGCTGCCAGACTAATCTTCCTAAAGCACAGAACTGGTCACATTTCTCCTTTGCTCAATAATTTTCAAAGGCTCCCAATCTGCCTACCAAATAAAGATGACAGATCTTAATCTGGCACTCAAAGTGTTCCACAATCTGGTATCATTCAACCCAGCCAGCCTCTTCTCCCACTATCTCCCTTTACATCCCATCCAATTGTTTACCCCAACTATCTACACCAACCATCTTCTTGCCATTTGCCCTTTGCTTAACTTGCCTTCACCTACTTTCCCTTTCTTGATCTGGGAGCTATTATCAAGTCATACAATCTGCCACAGCTTGCAGAAAGACTATGTCACACAGCTGACCTATGGCTCTACTCCCCAGATCTGTGGTTTCCCAGACACTAACTCCTTTCCCTAGTCATCACTCCCCTTCTACATGTCTTATCTCTCCTACCAAAATGTAAGCTTTTTGAGAGCAGGGCCTGGTCTGCTTTTGTATTTGTATTCCCAGGGATTAGCACATAGTAAATACTTAATAAATGCCATTCACTCATTTATTCAGTCATTCCCTTCACATGCTCTTTACTCAGGCTAGAGGACTCACTGTCTCCTAAACATGTCCTGTCTCTCTCTATGTCTTTGCTCTATCTGGTCTCAATGCTGAAATTCCCCTTTAGCCTCCCTCTCTCCCCACCTCTACTTGTTGAAATTTTACATATTCTTTGGGGCTAAAATGCTTTCTCCAGGAGGCCTCCCTTGATTCTCCTCAGAGGAAGTGATAAATTGCATGAGCACCTTATTCATACCTCTGATATGTACTCTTCATATTCCAGATTTTGTTAGCATGATTTGTGTACATGTCCTATTCTTCCAAAAGACTGTAACTTCTTTGAAGGCAGGGACCAAATCTTTCTTTTTTTAATATCCCTTAGCATAGTAAAGACTTACACAGTGCACGCTACTACTCACCATAAGCCCATGATTGCCAGGCTGAAGAGTTTGGATGTAGGTCAGGGAGGGTCACTAAAAGGTGTTTGAGTGGGAGAGAGACATGATCAGAGCGCTTACTATACAAGGAAGATTAATGTGGTTACTTGTGCAGCCTAGGTTGAAGTGAAGAGAGACAGACAGAGTGACAGAGATAGAGACAAAGACATCGTACTCTGGCACAGGGCATGGGGAAGGTTGGTTCAATGTTTAACTGAATGAATGGCCGCAGTTGGGCCGGTGCATCCTGGCTCCCTGGCCCACCCTGCCTCCCACCACATGCTTTCCTCAGTGGAAAATGTAAATCAAGGGCTCTCTTCAGTGCCAGTGAGAGTTTGCTGTGTGGTCTTGTAATGGAGGCTCAAAGAGGCCAGAGAATATTGCAAGAAGTGCCCCCCACCCCAGCTAGGACCCTATCATTAGCCCTGCTTCCCTCAGAGGTAGGTATGTATGTCTTGGTGGCTAGTGAGGGGGCAGAGCATGAACCAGCCCCTCATTAAGTCACATTAAGGAGAGAGAGGGGGAGTACAGAGGATGGGGCCAATCTCAACCAAAGGTCAGTGGCTGGAAAAAAAGAGTTTTATGTTCATTATATTTATATCCACTTTCTCAAAGACAATTCAAGGAAAGTGCACCAGGTCTATTACATGGGATCCCGGGGCAATGGGGAAATTGAGAGCTTAGGAGAGGAGGTATTCTATTGTACTTTCTTGGAAGTGGTAGAAAAGGGATTTGGATCATGTAATTATAGGATATCAGATCTAGAAGGGAGCTTAGAACATAAAATATTATAGCTGGAAGGGACCTCAGAACACAAAATATCAGAGCTGGAAGGGACCTTAGAACATGGAATGTCAGAGCTGGAAGAGACCTTAGAATATAGAATGATAGAGGTGGAAATAGATAGAACACAGAATATAAACTGTTAGGACTGAGAAGGACTTTAGAACCTAAAACACAGAATGTCAGATTGAGAAGAGAGCTCAAGAACTCTTATTTCTATAGAACTTTGATGTTTACAATGTGCTGTCCTCGTAACAACCGTGGGACATAGGGAATATGATCCTTATTAATCACTGTTTTATAAATGAGGAGACTGAGGTTCAGAGAGTTACCTAAGCCCAAACAAGTAGGATGTGGCCAAGCTGGGCCAGAATCTAGGTGTCTGACTCCAAGTCCAGGGCTCTTTTCACAGCACCACCCAAGCTTAAACCATGCAATGTGGACTTTCAGAGCTGTAAGGAACACTGTCACCTGATACATTGAATGTCACATCTGATGTGGACCTTAGAACACAGACAAGATAGAATAAACTCTTTGAAGAAAGGGAATGTATTTATTTTTGTCTTTCTATTTCCAGGGCCTCACGTAGCATGTGCCTAATACTCGTTTATTGAATTGAATGTCAGAGCTACCAAAGTCTTCCAAGAACCACTTGCTTCAACTTGCTCATTTACAATTCAGGAAACCAAAGCACAGAAGATTGGAAGTGAGTTGCTCAAATCAATCAATAAACAAGCGTGTGTTAAGTACCTACTATGTGCTATGCACTGTACTAAGTTCTGAGGACACAAAGTCAAAAATGAGACAATCTCTGCCTTCAAGAAACCTATAGTCTATAGCAGGAGAGAGCACGTAGAGAGACAGCATATAGGGGAAAAAAAGTGCAAGGTAATTTTGAGAGGGAGGCAAAGTGCTAGTAGGTCAGGTGATGAGGAAAGGACTCATGGAGAAGATGGCATTCTAAAAGGAAGATGTGAGGGGGGAGTGCATTCCAGGAATGAGGGACGGTCTGGGCTGAGGAACAGCAAGAAGTTCCCTTTGACTGCAAAATGATTGTGACTGGGAAACTAGGGCTGGAGGCTGGTTATGAAGGACTTTGTAGGCCGAGCACAGGAATGTGTATTTTGCTCGGAAGGCACTAGAGGGCCAATAGAACTTATTAAGCTGGGGAGTGGCATGGTTAGAGCTGTGCTTTGGGAAAATCACTTTGGCAGCTGTGGGGAAGATGAGCTGGAGAGTAGGGAGACCTGACTCAGGTGAGCCACTTAGGAGGCTATTGTGGCAGTCCAGGTGAAAGGTGCTGAAGGTCTGAACTAGCATATTGGCTGTATGAGTGGAGAGAAGGGGATGTGTGGGAGAAATGTGTGCACCAAATCAACAAGGTCACACAATGAGTTAGTGACACAGTTGGAACTGTAACCCTGGTCTTCTGACTCAATTTAGTGATATTTCCACTCCTCCTGTCACAGAGGCCTGAATCCCTAGACATTGTACTTAGCAGCCAAGGAGATTTGTCTAGCCATCCCAGAGGAGGTTGTCCCATTCCCCCAGAGTCCTCCGCAGCCTGGCGAAGAACGATCTCTCCCTACCTCCCCACCAATGCCCACTCTCACCACTCTATCCTCAATGTGGAGTGTGAAAATCACCTTCCAAAGGGTAGAGGGAATTCTTCTCATGGATGAGAGAAAGACTCCTATTTGTGACCAATCAACTCTGAGTTACCATGAGCTCAGCTCACTGCTGGGGGAAGGCACACACAGACCCTCAGCCTGCTAAGGAATTATGGGGCTTCTTATTAAGGGTTATTTGACATAACGAGTTGAGCTCTGGCTTAGGTACTACAAAGATCTGACTCTACTCCTTTGTGACACTGGGCAAACCACTTTCTTTCTCTGTAAAATGAGAGGATTGGCCTATGTGACCTAGGATCAAAGGTCTAAAGCTGGAAGGGATATCAGACCCCCTGTGGTCCATTACCCTCATTTTTCAGGGGAGGAAACTGAGACTCAGGCAGTTTAAGTAACTTGACCATGGTTGCAAAGGCAGTAAACATCAGAGCATGTGAACTCAGATCTTCATTCTCCAAAGTTTTCCACTCTGCCTCCTGTAAGGCCTCTCCTAGCTCTAACATTATATGAAATTATAAGTTGAGTCTTAAAGGCTTAACTTCAAGGGCAGAATTTAGAGAACTGGTAGAAAGAGAGCAAAGTCCTCCTAAGTGTAGGGGAATGGCATGGTTCAGGCCAAAGAGATGAGAATGAATAAAACATGTTTCTGAACAGTGAAGAAACAGGCTGAGCTAGAGCCAGGTGAAGCCTTAGAAAAGAGGAGGGGGAGATGAGTTTAGAGAGGAGCCCAAATAAGTGGTTGTGACTTTGGATCATAGACCAGTAAAGAAGGAGAGAAGCCATGAATGGGGTGAGAATGGAAAGGATCTGAGGACCAGCCAAGCCAAACATCAGCAGAGTCATCTAACTACCAAGCCCAGTATCCCTAGACTATTAACTTCTTACTCACCTCGGGGAGTAGATTCGCTTTTCTATCTGTTTTTCTCCATTTTGGAACCTCCATTCCCAGTATTCTCAGCTACCTCTGAGAGAAAGCAATGTATTTTGGACATCAACAAAAGTGGAGAAGGGAATAGTTTTTAATTGGCTAATATCCCAAGATGCAACTGGCTTTATATATACAAGGGCATTCCTTTGATAAAGCCTTTTGACTGTCCTAGACAATCTAGGACCAAAGATTGTGGGAGCCATGAGTTTTGTTTCTTGTAAGCTAGTGACTGGGAATTATTTTAACTCCTATCTAGAACCATTCCCTACCTGTCTCATGGATTGAATTTCTTTAAAATTCATTTTTTAAAGTTAGTTTTTTAGAAAACTTTCATGGGCTGCCATTTTGTGGCAAGATGATGGATAGAATTACAAATTGACCTCAAGGTGGATATCAATACCTTTCTGTGGTATGTATTTACCTTTCTTCCATAGCTACTATGGGACATAGTCTACCATGGGATAGATAGGTAGGGTGCCCAAAGTAAAACATGACAAGATCACTTTGCAACAACAACAAAAAACCTTCCTTTATGCAGACAATTGCTGTTTATTAATATTGGCTATTGGCATATTGACAGAATGAGGTCAAATATGTCATGCAATATTGGTTTTTGTCTTCAAGGAGGTTAAAATTGTTGCCAGAGATCTGATGGAGAAGCAGATGTTCAAGATAAATATACCCACAGGGTTCTAGAACAGAGTAAGTTTTGAACAGGGTTCCAAGGCGACTTCCTCGGGGAATTAAAAAAAAATACTATCTTTAATATACTTTCTTTTTCTCCCCCTTTTTAAAAATTTACTATTTTTAAACATTTTCTTTTTGAATTTTAAGTTCCAGATTCTCTCCCTCCCTTGGCGAATGAGAAGGCAAAAAAATATGAAATCAATTATACATGTGAAATCATTTAATATACTTTCATAGGAAAAGTCCCTTTCCATCATTGGGGCCTAATTTTCCAATCAATCGGTCAAAAAAGTATTTATGAAATGCCTACTACATGTTAGACTCTGCTCTGGCTCTAGTGATAAAATGCAAAAATGAAATAGTCCTTGACCTGAAGGTACTTACAGTCTAGTGATAGAAATGATATTTATGTATGTAAATACATACAAATTATATGTAAAATAAATGCAAAAGTAGAACATAATTTTTTTGGGGGGAAAGGGAGACAACAGCAACTGAAGGAATCAGGAAGAGTCTAATTTAGAGGGAGTCATTTGAGCTGAGTTTGAAGGAAATCAGAGATTCTAAGAGGGTGAGGTGAGGAGGGACTGAATTCCAGGGATGAGGAACAGTCTGCCCAAAGGCATGGAGATGAGAAATGGGATGTCACAGGAGGAATAACAAAACAGGGAATTTGGACTGACAGTATGTGAAAGAGAATAATATATGATGAGACTGGAAAGGTAGGTTGGGAGACAAGTCATGAAGGAATTTAAATGCCAAATAGAAGACTTTCTCTTTGACCCTAGACATAATAAGAGCCACTAGAATTTATTGAGGAGGGGAGGGACAAGGTCAGACCTGTGCTTTAGGAAAATCACTTTGGCAACTAGGTGGAAGATGGACTGGAAGGAGGAGAGACTTGAAATAGACCAATTCGGAGGCTACGAAATGATCAGAACCTGAAGAAAGGCAGTGGCAACGTGAACAGAAAGGTAGAAATGACAAGATTTGGCAAGTGATCGATTATGTGAGGGAAGGGAGTTAAGCATGACTCTGAGGTTGGAAATCTTATATATAGGAAGGATGGTGATGCCCTAGACAGAAATACAATATATACAAATATAAAATTAACAGTTTGGAATAATTCAGCCCCAAGACCTGTTCCAGCTCTCACATCTTGGACTCTGTGTTCCAAGGCCCATTCCAGCTCTGTCATTCAATTCATTTCAATTTGATTCAGTTCAAAAGACACATAAATGACTACTATAGTCAGGGTACACTTCTAGTTGTTAGAGACCCCTGACCTTAATGAGCTTACATTCTACTTGGGATAGGGAAAATATAACATGTATACAAATAAGGAAATGCAAGATAATTTAAATAAATATTAGATAAAACATTTACTAAGTGCTTTCTATGTGCCAGGCACTGTGCTAAGCACAGGGAATTCAAATGCAAGCAAAAAGAAAGATAGTCCTGTCCATAAGGAGCTTACATTCTAATGGGGGAAGACCACAAATTAAGAGGAATAAAAAAGGGGAAAGGAGGTACCCACTGAGGTCAAAGTAGAAAACTAGTCTGGAGAGTTGGGGGCTTGATTAGAAGTCAGCATAGCATCTTTTGAAAATGAGAAGAGCTCTAATTAACTGGGGAAAATGGGAGGACTGAACCAAATAAATTCTGAAGTAAGTTAGGGATTATAAGAACCAGAGGAGAGGGAGGGATGGCATGCTAGGCATAGGGTACAGACAGTGCAAAAGCACAGAGATGGGGCTTGAGGAATGGCTACAAGGCCAGTATTACTAGAATATCAAGTGCTTAAAGAGAAATGTGAATAAATCTAGAAAGGTGGGAACTGGATTGTAGAAGAATCTACAAGATCATGGAGTTTGCATTTTATCCTAGAGGTGATAGCGAGTGAATGGCAGAGCATCATATTCATTCCTGGGCTTTAAGAAGATTAATTTGGACTCAGGTCTTCCTGATCCCAGACCCAGTGCTTTACCCACTGGGTCACCTAGCTGCCCATTCTGTGATGACCAAGAATCAGTTTCATGGTTGGTCATTCCAAACATAGAGGATCAGAACACAGCATTTTGGAAACAATGAGAGGTTCTGACTGGCCGTGTAGATTAGTAAATAACCGATGTTAATACTCAACACTATTGGAACCTCATCCCAAGATGGTGGTGGTGGTGGTGGGGTGTGTGTGAGGCATATCCAGAAAATACTCTGCCCATGGAACAAGACCCTTAATCTTGGAGGCCCCCAAGAGCAGGCCTTCTAGTACCTATGGCACCCTGAGACTCTGGATCTTCCATGGATCTATTCAGGATCTGAGATCCGAGATCCCAGTAGCTCAGGTTCTCCAATGCTTCTAATGCCTGGTGACTTGGCATCTCGCATGAATTCTGAGTCCTCAGAGGCAAAGTTTCTCTTATTCTCTGGTCCCTTCTAGCTCTAATTGTCTATGTTCTAATGACCCTTTCAGATTTAGCATTGTATGTTCTAAGTCCCTTTCCAAATCCCTTTTATGTTCTAGCAGCCTTCCTAGCTACCACATTCATCATCATCGTCATCATAGCTAACACATATTGCTTACAAGGTTTGCACAGAAGGTTTGCTTTATATATATACTATTTCATTTGATCCTAATGATGACCTTGTGAACAAGGTGCTATTATTATCTCAATTTTATAGATGACATTCCATGCTCTATATTCTAAGTTCCCTTCTAGCTACAGAACCTATGATCCCAAGCAAGATGTCACATTGGTTCCAGTTGGATACCCAAATGGTGATGTCCCACAGACAATTGCTCTGCAAACTCCATTTCTGCTGTTTCTACTTGGATTAAATGCAAACTCCTCTATCTGTCATTTAAAGCCTTTTACAACCTAACTCCAACCTGTGCTTCTAGTTTTGTGTATAAGATGTCCCTCAATGCACTTTGCTGCTCCTCGCACACAACACTGGCCTCCCATGTCTGTACCTTTGCACAAGCTGTCCCTCACACCTGAAATGCCCTCCCTCCCTTCTTTCTTCCACCTCTTAGAATCTTTAGTTTCCTTCAAAGCTCAACTCTAGTGTGACCTTCTACATGAGGCCTTTCCTTAAGTCCACCCCCAACCCTATCCCCAGCTACTGGTACTTTCCCCACCAAAATTACCTTGTATTCGTAGTGTGTATATTTCATATACAATGTACATGTTGTTTCCCTTCATAGACTATAAGCTCCTTGAGGTCAGGGATTGCTTCTTTTTTTGTCTTGCCCCCCCAGTGCCTGGAATATTCTAGTACATAATATATATGTGCTCAACAAATGCTCATTGATTGATTAATTTTTTTAAAAAATTCCTGTTTTTTCTTTAAAAAATTCACTTATGTATTTTGTTTTTACATCACTTTAATTTCCAGTTAAAGAGATCTCCACCCTGTAATCAGGAGAGACATCACTTATAACAAAGAAAGAAGGAAGAGAGGAGAAAAAAATTTCAGGAAAATTTTGACCATTACATTGACAGTCTGACAGCATATGCAACATACCATACCTAGTTCCCAGCTCTTTAAAGACTGGGAGTGCATTTTTGTCCCTCTTTCTTGGCACCCAGCTTCATCATCATAATTATATGGTATTCAGTTAGGTTTTCTTTTTCTAATTCTTTCAATTAACATCATTGCAGTCATTGTGTATTTTGTTTTCTTGGTTCTGCTTCCTCTATTCTGTGCCCCGCTTCCCCCAGCTCTCACCTGTGGCTCCAAGAAGCTGTAGCATGTGCAGTGGCCACATTCTGGTAAACCATCTTGTCAGGCTAAACCAGGTTGATGGTAACTGATGGGCCTCAAAACTGTTAGTTAGTTAGGGGGATGTCTACCCCAAGCATATGAAGACTTCCCAGTGGAATGGTTGTATGAGGACAATTTGTTCCAATGACCATGAAGGCAGCTGAAGCAAATGCTGTGGAACACTCATAGCTTGGTCAGACATCAAGGATGCCAAGGTCATCCACTGCATCTGGGGCCACCGCCAGTCATCTGGGCTTTTGTCCTGCCATGGAACTTTGAAGACTCTGGAAGAGAGAGTGAGGCTGACAACTTTGTACAACTCTGCCTCGTTTCAATCCAATTGTCAAACAAGTCAAAACATGATGTCATTGGTCCTCTTTGAAAACGTAAGACGAACAGCAATTCTATTCTGTGTCAGATCCTGCAAGTTTTCTCATGATTCTCTATATTCTGCAAATTCATTGTTCAGTAATATTCCATTACATTCATGTACCACAATTTGCTTAGCTATGTCCTCAGGCTTGTTGTTTGTAGATTGGTTCATTGGTTAATTGATATGGGTCTGGGGTCTGGGTGAGAGATTAGGGATGAATGTAGAGATTTGGGAGATGTTGGAATGGGGAGAGCTAGAAATGAAGCTATGGGAATAAATTAGATCTCTAAGGGAAAAGATATAGATGAAGGGAGTAGAAGATTAATAACTGACACGTGAAGGACATTGTCAGCAGGGAAACAAAAGAAGCTGAGACATAAGGCAAGTGAGCCAAGAGGGAAGATGAGAAATAGGAAAACTGGGGGTAGCTAGGTGGCACAGTGGATAGAGCACTAGTCCTGAAATCAGGAGGAGCTCAGTTCAAATCCGCCTCAGACCAAACACTTGACACTTACTAGCTGTGTGACCCCAGGCAAGTCACTTAACCCCAATTGCCTAAAAAAAAAAAAAGGGAAAACCAAGAGACAGCTGCCAAAGGCAATGGACTTTGTCCTACAGCCTCATCCCACTTTGGTCACCCTTTTCATACTTGCCTGTGCCCTTCTCCTCGATGGCCTGGTGGCTCAGCATTTGGAAGCCACCACAAGCTTCCTCTGGGCACCCAGAGCCTGGGCTTCCCACCAAGAAATAACATTGAGTGAAAGAAACCCTCCAACATATTAGGCTGACTTTGTTTGACGGCCAATTTTGAAAATTCAATTTGTCGGCCACATAAACAGGATACAAAGCCGGGCAAAAGCAGGCTCCAAGGGGAACATTTGAAAGCAAGGAAAAAAGGGAACAGCAACCTGTAGGGAGAATGTGGCTACACATTCCTTCCTGGCCTGAAAAGCCACTACTAATCACATCCAGATCCCGTTGCCCCTTGCCGAGGCTCACTGGCTCGCTTGCTTGCTCTCTTAAATTTCATTTCTCTCTCCAAGGACTGACATCCATTCTGCTCCTCCATTAACTCTCCATGACATTGAGCAATCCCTTCCCTTGTCTGGGCCTTGGTTTCTCCATTAATAAAACGAAGCAGTTGCACTCCATGATTGAGGAGCAGCTTAGAACAGCAGAAAGAGCCCTAAGCTTGGAGTCAGCTGAATTCAAATCCTGTGGTACCGTGAGCTGGTCTCATAACTTCCTTGGGCCTCAGTTTCCTCTTCCACAAAATAAAATTAGCCAGATGATCTCTAAGGTCCTTTCCAAGTCTAAATCTATGCGCCTACAGATCTTTAAGGTCCCACTCAACCCTGATGCTCTAAGTTCAAAAGACCCTGATATTTATTAACCATGCCATCCTGGACAATCAGACACTCTGAGCTACTCATTTGTAAAATAGGGATATTAAAGCTAACATTATCTACCTCACTGGGCTGTTATATGAAGAATGCTTTTTGTGCCCTAAAGTGCTGTATAAATAAAGGTATTATTATTATTATTATTATTATTATTATTATTATTATTATTATTATTATCTTTGAAGGTCCTTCCAAATGTTAGCCAAGTCTCCTTCTGTCTTTTGCTCTCTGGGTGATCCTGGGAAAGCCACTTTTCTCTGGGCTTCAGTTTCTATGTCTCTAAAATGACAGGATTGAGTTGTAATTTTGGTAGATTTGGTAAACATCAAGGGGCAGCTAGGTGGTGCAGTGGATAGAGCACTGGCCCTGGATTCAGGAGGACCTGAGTTCAAATCCGGCCTCAGACACATAACACTTACTAGCTGTGTGACCCTGGGCAAGTCACTTAACCCAACTGCCTAGCCAAAGAAAAAAAAAGAGAGAGAGACAGAGACTTGGTAAACGTCAGTTCCAGGTGCTATGTCATTCCATTTGCCTTGCATTCTCTCCCTTCACAGTGCTGGCCCAGTCCAGTCTGCTGTTTTGGGTACAAGCCCCATGACTGTGACCTGGGGCTTCTTCTCTAGCCTTCCTTAGATCCTTTGCATATTCCCCCTTTTTAAGAAACAAGGAGTTTTAGGGGATATATTTTGATATATCCTCTAAAGGCAGCTGTATCCTTTGAATAGTCAAAGAATGCTAGAGTCTTAGAATTAGAGATTCAGAAAATCACAGAACCTTGGAATCCTTTAATCTTAGACCTATGAATTCATAGACTCATAAAATGGTAGAATCTTAGAATTAGGTCATAGAATCTAAAAGCTGGAAAAGAGCTTAGAGATCTTACAATAAACCTTACTTCTCAGTTATATATATGAATTCAGTAAGTAGTTATTCTATTTTGCCTAAATACTTCAAATGATGAGGAATTTACCACTTCCTGAGGTAGACCATTCCATTTTTTGGTATCTCTCAGCATTGGATTTATCACTGTAATCCACAGAGACCTTAGAAAGTCAAAGTATCCATGTGTAGACAACCGCAACTAAGCAGATGGGCATACACCCTGAGTACTCATGCAAAGGGGCTTGGGCCACTGCTACTGTCTGGGAAAAAAGGCAGCTTCCTTTCCTTGTTAGCCTTGGGCACATGGCTCACTGTTCTTTAGGGGAGGCCCTCTCCACTTCTAAGAAGCATTCCACTTTGGATCATAGAATCGCAGGGTATCAGAACCAGAAGCGACCTTAGAATAAACAACAGAATGTTAGAGCCTGAAGGGACCTTAGAGTCAAGCCCTCTCATATTGAAAAGAAGAAATTTGAGATCAAAATGGTGAAAGTAACTTGTCTAAGATCCAACAGCCAGTGAGTGGTAAAACTAGGACCAGAGTGCAGGTCCAGGCCAGGCCCCTTTCCAAGAGGCCACACACAGTTGGGTTCCTACCCGGGTACTCATCTGACTCCTCATCTTCCTCTTCCTCTTCTGCCTTCGCTGGCTTCTACTAGTGCTCCATCCATTCCTGCGGCCTCCCATCCATCGCCCTGCCAGGCGTCGCTGGGTCACCAGACAGTGGCCAGGCTCCATTGCTGGCGGCGATGGCTGTTTCTCCATCGTTTTCATTAAGTTCTCAATTATTAAAAAATGCCGGCAGGAACGTGGCATCCGGCTGAGCCTGGCAGGGGGAAGGTGAAGCATTTTCCCAGCCCCTAGCCCTGAGCCCAGAGCTTCCTCTCTGTGCAAGGGAATATAAACAAGACTCCCCATGAGCTCTTCTGAGCTTTATGAATTGCGCCCTTCCCATTAGTAGGGCCACCGGCTCTCTTTATTAAAGAGGGTGTTTTGGCTTTAGATATTTGCTCCGCCTGCTCAGCGAAGGTTGTCCACGGAAGGCTTCTTCAACTCTGGTGTTCATGGAATACAGAGGTTAATCAGACACAGGAGAGTTGTCCAAAAACAGAACAGGCTATATCACAGAAGACAATGAATACCCCATCACTCAACATCTTTGAATAAAGACTAGCAATTGCTTTTCATGATGCTAAGGAGGGGATTCATTTATTGGGAAACAGGGGTTGGACAACATAACCATGAAGGTTCCTTCAGACTCTGACATTAACTTCCATCTACTCTATATGTATCTCGTACATACTCATTTAGGTGTTTTCTCTCTCTCATGAAGTGGAGCAGCTAGGTGACAAAGTGGATAGAGTGCCATTGGCCCTGAAGTCAGGTGGACCTGAGTTCAAATCTGGCCTCAGACACTTACTCTCTGCGTAACCCGCGCAAATCACTTACCCATTTGCCTTAGTTTCCTTGTCTGTAAAATGAGCTGGAGAAGGAAATGGCAAACCACTCTAGCATCTTTCCCAAGAAAACCCCAAATGGGATCCCAAAGAATTGAATATGACTGAAAATGACTGAACAACAGCTCTCTCATTAAAAAGTGAGCTACTCAACATCAGAGAGTGTTTTTGACTTTCATTGTATCTCTAGTATTTAGTACAAGCTTGCACGTAGTAATCACTTAATAAATGCTTGTTGACTTACTCTCCCTGGGTGAAAACATTTGCTGGTTTTCACTTCCCATCCATGTCCTTCCCTATTAGCTACTTGGCACTGAATTAGTGTTTTATTATAAGAGAGATTTGTGGAACTTGCCTGGCTACCCTCTGGACATTGGGAGAGCACATGCCTCAGGTGCTGGGCCAGGCTGGGGGACTAGGAGGCCTGAGAGGAGGAGGGAGAGTCTGTGTTCAATCCCTGAGTGCTACCTCTGGGCTGAATTGCAGCCAAAGTGCCTTCTCTTAGGATGGAGAGCAAAGACAACTTATTCCTTGGAAAGTCCCCCCCCCCAAGTCCATTTTCATCTATAACCAGGATAAAACCATTACATAGATATAATATATATTATATAATAAAATAGCTCCTTAGGTACAGAGCTTTTTTTAAGTTATCAAGTACATTCACATCCATCTTTTTTTTTTTATCTGATTCTACAGCCTTATGAAAGATGTAAGTCAGGGAAAGATCTAGATGGGGAATTAGGAAAACTGAGTTTTAGTTCCAGGTCTGGAATCTTAAACACTTCCCCATGTTGGGCCTCTATTTATCCTCTATAGAATGAAATGGTTGGCCCAGATTAGGGGATTCTTAACCTGGGGTCTGTGAACTTAAAAAAATTGATAATCGTATTTCAAAGTAATTGGTTTCCTTGCTAATAGCATGTGTTTTATTTTTTGCATTTAAAAACATTATTCTTCAAATTCTTCAATTGCCTTCACCAGACTGCCAAAGGGGTCCTCACAAAAAAAGGTGGAGAACCCCTGACAAAGACAAAGCAGTCTTTCTGGTTCCTTCCAGCTTTCTCATTCCATGCTCTAAATAAGGTTCTTTGCAACTCAACCATTCTCAATCCCTTCCCCCCCCGCCACGTGCTATTTCAGTTCTAACCTTTCTTTGGAGGTGCATCTCTGTTACAAAGTCTCTCTCAGCTCTAATACTTTATACTTTATGTTCTCCGGTCCCTTCTAGCTCTAACCTTCAATGTTCTCAGGTCCCTTCTAGCTCTGGCGCTCAGTATTCTCTATATAAGATTTTTCTCAAGTCCCACAACAAATCAGTGCAAGAATTGGGAACTCAAGCCTCCTCACTACCAGTCTATTGCTGTTTCCACTACAGAGGCCCAGAAAGGGTGAGAGTCAGTGCCAAATAAGTGCTTTGAGTTTTACCAGGACAGTGGAGTGGGGGTGGAGGTCACTGTCACATTTGTGGAAACAGGAAGGCAAGTATCCTCACTCTCTAGCTCTTAAATGGCACCCAAGCATCCCAATAAAAGCAACATATGCTGAAGAGATCAGGACAGAGGCTTCAGATGTGGTGACATGAACTTTTAATGAATCATAGAATGTAGAAAAGACCTCCCTTGCTCCCCCTTCCTCTCTTTCTCTCCCTCTGTCCTCTCTTTTACTGCCTAGAAGCTTCATTCTAGTACTGAGAAAACAGCAAATGTCCTAGCATAGGAAAAGAACAAACTCTCCCCGATCACATCAAGTAAAGTTTCTAGCATAAGAGAGACCCCCCCCCTTTCGAGGAATTTTAAATTCCTCTAGGCCCAGGCAACTTGGCACATTAGAAAGATTCCTGGATTGGGGTTCAAGATATGTGGGTTGAGTACCATCACTATGTGACCTTGAACAAATCACTTTCTCTTTCTGTGTCTCAGTTTCTCTATCTGTAAAACAACTTGGTTGACAGGCAGCCTGATAGAGTGGTAAAGGTAATGGATCTGGAATAGGAGAAACTTGTCTTGAGTTCTTAATCTTCTACTTATTTGCTGTGTGACCTTAGGTAAGTCACTTAACTTATCTGGGCTTCATTTTCTTCATCTGTAAAATAAAAGCACTAGACTAGATAACGTTTAAGGTATTTTCTAATTAGGGCAGCTAGGGCCTGGAGTCAGGAAGCCCTGAGTTCCAATCAGACCTCAGATACTTCTTTGCTGTGTGACCTTGGGCAAGTCACTTAATTTCAGTTTCCTCATCTTTAAAATGAGCTGGAGAAGAAAATGTTAAACTACTCCAGTATCTTTGCCAAGAAAACCCCAAATGGGGTCACGAAGAGTCAGACATGACTAAAACAACTGAACAACTTTCTAATTACGATGTTCCACATTATACATTCTAGGCTTTTACCTATGAAAATGTAGCTTGAGGTATAGTTCTACATGGAGATAGGAGGCTGGTTTCAATGACCTTTACTACCCCATTTTAGACATTACTTGGCTCTGTGAAGTCTCATCATGATTCAGGCTGCAATGTTCCCTGGCTACTCAACTACTCTGTGAACGAGTTAGCTCAGATGTATTCCCCCCAGGGCCCTGTGGCTTAACTCTAGGGATGCATGTGAGACAAGCAGCCGGACTAGCTGTCCGGCCAACCCAGCCTCTGAAACACCCCCACCCTGCCCCAAGCCGGAACAAGCACAAAAGTCCCTTTCTTTGACCAGCCGTGGGCTGGCTGGTCAGAATGGTAGCGATTAGAGCTCATCAAGCTGGTCTGCGATTAGAAAGTGCCGGGGCAGGGAATTTCAGCAGGCCCTGGACCTGGAACAAAGCAGTCCCTGGACCTGCAGAAGACCAGGCAGGGAGGGAATAAGACTGGCAGGAACGGAAGAGAGGGAGCAGGGGGTTTCATTGGCCTGGCTTTTCTGTGGCCTCTGTCTGCTCTTTGGCACAATTGCCTCTCCTGTTGTTCCTTCCATGGAATCAGAGAATCATGAAATATTAGAATCCTAGAATCTTAGCCTCACAGACCCCCAGAATCCGGGAATCTTAGCCTCATAGAATCTTTAAATCTTAGTCAGAGAATATTTGAATCCTAGAATAATAGAATCAGTCTTAAACTCTTAGAATCATAGAATATTAAAATCATAGGACCTTAGAATCCTAGAATTCTAGAATCTCATGTGTTCTAGCTAAAGCTCATTTAAAAGCCTGAACCCCTTCTCCAACTCAGATCCTGATTTCTCTACTGCCTTTGGGGTTTGGCCACTGTTCAAACCATCGCTGTGTCCATTTTCTTTGCCCTCTTGTTGCTCACTGCCTTTGTTTCCCCAAACCTTTCAGTCTAAGGAAAGTTTTCCTATGTCCTCTGATTCATCTACATATATGATTATGCATGAGAAAAACAGAAGGAAAATCCAGCCCTTGCTTGTATTTTGAATGGTGGTGAGGAATCATCAAACCGCTGCTCAATCTCTTTTATGTGTCTGAAATGTTTTCTCATTGCTGGTCACCTCACAATTGATGACCTTTCCACTTTACCAACAAATATACAGGTATGTGTAGGAACTGGGGATGCTTTGGCTAGAGAAGGAAAGATATGGGATAAGAACTTGATTTCTATCTTCAAGTATTTGATAGGCTGCTACTGGGAGGTTTAAGTCTGTCGTGCTTGGCTCCAGGGGACAAAACTAGGAGCAGAAGATAGAAGGCTTGGCTCTAATACCAATTTTGACTCTGGTAGCTCCTGTAACATGTATCCATACATATGTATGTATGTATACTTATATATGTATGCATATGTGAGTATGTATACATACCTATAGAGAGAGAGACAGAGAAAGAGAAGAGAGGAGAGAGAGAGAGAGAGAGAGAGAAAAGAAACAGAGAGAAAAAAGAGACAGAAAGGGTGAAGAGAGAAAAAGAGAGGAGAGGAGAGATACAGAGAGACAGAAACAGACAGAGAAAAAGGAGAAAGAGAAGGGAAAGAGAAAAGAAGAGGAGAGGAAAAGAGAAAAGACGAGGAGAGGAGAGGAGAGGCGAGAGGAGAGAGAGAAAGAGAGAGAGAGAGAGAGAGAGACAGAGAGAGACAGAGACAGAGAGAGACAGAGACAGAGACAGAGAAATCTCTTTTGCTTTCATCCCTTGATTTCTTCCTCTATAAAAAGCAGGTCTCTCCAATGGTCTCTTGTCTCTCCCCTGGTGGTTTATGACTCTATGTCTATAAGATAACAGAGAAATGCAGACCTTAGGGGACGTATTTTGGCCCTTAAATCATGAAGAGGGAGGAGAGAGCTTGTCAACACCCCAGCCTGGGGGATGAGGCCACTGTGCATATGGCAGCTATTTCAAGCAGAACAGAGAGATGTGTCAGTGGGAGTCCCTGTGGAGATCAAACACAGTGTGTGGACATTCTCTGGATGGTATAAACAGACATATGCACCATATACATTGGGCCTGATCTCTGGGCCTGGGATGTCAGTTCCAATTAAAGTTATGGAAGCCACTGGGCTGGGGCAGGGAGCAATGTTAGGGACTAGAGGGAAAAGAAGATAAAAGATCTTAGAAATTAGGATGTAAGAGACCTTTCTCTTGGCTGTTAGGGGATGTATGCTCAGAAAATGCATACAATAGGAGGGAGAAAATATGATGCAGTTAAAAGAGCCCTGGTCTTGGGGTTTAAAAGATGCTTGCCTACTGTATAACCTTGGCCATGACACTTAATGTTTTAGTTTGTTCATCTGGAAAATGGGAATAATGCTTGTGTTACCCACCTGACAGGATTACTGTGAAGAGCCTTACTTTTGTAAGCCTTAAAGTGCCATAGAAACATGAGGGAGAGGAATCCAGAAGCCAAGAGTTTTTCAGGTCATCAGTGAGAATGTTGAAATTGTTGATAATGAGAGAAAAGGGCTTCTGGAGAAGGTGCTAAGGAAATGTCTGCTCCTTTGTCATCACAGAATTGTAGATTTTCAGAACTGGGAGAGATCACAGAATCCAGGAGTGGGGAACCTTCGGCCTCGAGGCCACATGTGGCCTTTTGACTGAGTCCAAGTTTTACAGAACGGATCCTTTTATTAAGGAGATTCGTTGTGTGAAGTGTGAATTCAGTCAAAGGGTTGCACTTCAGGACCTAGAGGGCCACGTGTGGCCTCGAGGCCACAGGTTTCCCACCCCTGTCATAGCCCTTCCATAGAGTTGAAAGTAACCCCAAAGGCTATCCATTCCTACCCACTTATTTTATAGATAAGGAAACTGAGGCCCATGGAGATTAAATGACTTGTTCAAGGTCACACATGTAAGCATCAGAGGAGAGATTTAAACCCAAGTTCTCTGACTCCAAAGTCATCTTCTTGCCTCTGCCTTAGAATACAGAATTTCAGAGCTAGAAGGTACTTTAGAACACAGATGATAGAATTTTACAACTAGAAGAAACATTAAAATGTAGAACATAGAACGTTACCCCTGGAAGGAACCCCAGAGCCTAGAATACAGTAGAGTGCCTGAGGTGGGAGGGACGGTAGGACACAGAATGCCAAAGCTGAGACAGATCTTAGACAGAAGGTCAGAGGCTGAAGAGATCTCAGAGATCACTCCCTTTCAAACTACCTTGTATTTACCTACATTATTTTATTTTTTTTATATTTACTCCGTATAACTCATGTCTGTCTTTGCTGTCTCTCCAATTTGAGTGTAAGCTCCTTGTGAGTAGGGATTGTTTTCGTTAATTATATCTGTATCCCTGGCACTTAGGCCAGTGCCTGCCCCAACCTACGGACAAATGTTTGTTGATTGATTAAATAATATAACTTCCTAATTTTGCAGGTGAGGAAACTGAGGTCCAGTAAGAGAAAATAATTTACTCAAGATCACAAGGTTGAATTATGGAAGAGCTAAGACAAGAAGGGATTCTCACTCTCTGCTCAGTGCCCATCCAACTGCATGGCATTCAGTTTCATTCGCCTCCATGGTCTCCTCCTAAGTCCCCCCTACATTCACCCACAGAGCCTTTCTTTCAGCCATGAGGTGGTGAAGTTGGCCTCCCAGCCCTGTGGGGAATTTGCAATCCCCCAGCCTCAGTCTGTGCCACTCATCTTTCCAGCCCTTCCCCTGGTCAATTACTGAGGGATTGGCTTGATTATGAACATATTTTGGAAATATTTTCACTGTTGTTTTAAAATTTTTTTCCTTAGTTTGAAAGAGTGTTATAATGCTGACCACAAAAAAAAAAGGAAAAAAGCAAGAAAAAAAATCAGAATTCTAAATGTAAACCCAGAAATCGCAGAACTTGGTCATCAGAGTTGGAAAGCGTCCTGCCACAGTTTGAGGCCCTCAGAGGCCTGGCACAGGCAAGGGACTTGGGCAGCCAACACCAGGCCCATTGACATATCTTGGCTCTGAATATGCCTCAGTTTCACAGGATGTTGGCCTGGGGTCTCCATTTTCATACTTGTGTACAAATGCTCTTGCTCCCAGAGGCTCCAAGTGTTTAAGCAATCTTAGCACAGTGATTCATTTCCTTCCTATCCATTTAATGGATGGATGTACTGAGGCCCAGGGAAATTCTAAAACTGAATCTCTGTCATGTAGCAAGTTAAAGACAGATTCAGGGATGGAACCCTGGCATTGTCAAGGTCGGTCTGGGACCAGGATCTGGGTCTAGTCTAAGGTTAGGGTTAGGGTTCAGTGCAGGACCAAGGAATAATGATTAGATCAGCCTAAGAAGAGCAGAAGAAGGATGCCTATTAGGACTCTCTTACATTAGAGAAGAATTGTAGCATCTTGACACAAGAAGGGACTCAAAGAGATCATCTGGTCTGTACCGCCTCTAGATGTGAGACTACTTTTATCCCAGAAACAACATTGCCTATGAGAGATTTTTCTATAATTTTTTTTTATGATTAGAACCTTCACTCTTGAGCAGTTCTTCCAAATAATTAAGCCTAAATGTCTCCTGTTACAATGCTAGGCTACTCACCACCTTCTTTTCTTTTACTCTCTTCTGCCTGCTTTATGGAAACATGTACTGTGATGTTCCGCCAGTCCTTAGGCCTCAGTTTCCTCTTGCATAAATAAAAATCTAGAGATGATCTAGATCTAGGGTTCTTAACCCTTTTTTAAGCTATAGACTTCTTTGATGATTTGGTTGAATCTATAGACCCTTTTCCCAGAACAATGTTTTTAAATAATTGAAGGGAATGCTAATTTCAGTTAGAAGTTCATGAAAAAAAATATATTTTGTTACCCATCCAAGTTCATGGATTCCTTGAAATCTATCCATAGAACCCTTGGAAGTCCATGGTTCCCAGCTTAAGGACCCCTTATCTAGTCTTAATAGTCATCTCTGACCCTATGGCCTTAAGCTGTGGGAGAACTCCCAAAGACCAGAGAAGTCTGGTTGGTCCAAGACAGAGGGATGCACTCACTGACCTACAGGAGTCTGCTCTTGCTCCAAGCATCTCTTATTTCTTCCCCCCTCCCCTCCCAAAAAAAGAAATGCCCTCCAAGCCCATTCCTTCCCTCTCCGCCCACACAGGGATGTGAATGACTAGGGGATGAAAGCATATTAAGGCATTTCTTTAAACTTGTTTGTTTATGGAAAGAAGTTTCAAGCCAGCCGCTGAAAACCTGCATTTTACGGGTAATTTTTCAATTTATTTCACACTGGTATTAAAAAGAGAAAAAAAAACACCATCCATTATTCCAAGGAGGGATTGTGTGGGGGGCGGGGTAGGGAGCGTTGACTGGTTTGAAGCAGTTCTCTTGCCCAGATCAAACTTTCTGGAGACAAGTTGAAGTATTGTCTCTAGGGAAGACCAAATGAGGTGAAAAAATGAGAACAGAATGGCCAGAGAGAGAATTAGAATAAAGAAGGGAGAGTAGAAAGAAAAAGAGGGGGGAAATCTAAGAACATTAGGTCCAGAAGGTCCATAAGAGTATAGAATGTGGAGTGTTAGATCTGATGCCGAATCTAAGAGTTGGAAGGGCCATGTAGTCCAACTCACACCTAACCAAGAATTCCTTCTCCAACATATCCAACAAGTGGTCATCCCTCTTCAGGGAGGGAGAACTTACCACCTCCATTCCACTTTTGGAGAGCTTTGACTCTTAGCAAGTTTTTCCATACATCAAGCCTAAATCTGCACCTTTGTAACTTTGATCTCCTGCTTCTGCTTTTGCCCACTAGTGCCAAACAAGGAAAAGCCAAATACTTCTAGAGCCTTTCAGATTTTTAATGACAGCCATCATGTTCGTCTTATCTAGGATAACCACCTCCATTGCCTTCAGCTGCTCTTGGATTGGCATGGATCTGAGGCCCCTCATCATTCTCTGTCCTCCCTGATCCAGCTCTCCATTCACCAATGTCCTTTGTAAAGTGTGGCACCCAGGACTGAACAGAATTCCAGATATAGTCAGACGGGGATGGTGTCAGAGGCTTAAATGTCTCTCCATTTTAACAGATAGGGAAACTGAGACCCAGAAAAGTGAAATGATTTGGCTCTTGTCACACAGCTAGCAAGTGATAGATCTGGTCCTTAGATGGGTCTACTAACTATCAACTGCCAATGCCCTCCTCATTCTGGACACTATGCTTCTCTTAATATAGCCTAAAATGGCATTAGCTCTTTTTTGACTGCCAGGTCATACCATCTAGCCTGAAATTTGTTAAAATCCCCAGATGATGTTCACATCAACTGTCGTCTTCTCTATCTATACCTTGCTTATTTTGTACTTGTGCACTTGACTTTTTGATCCCGAGGACAACACTTTACATTTATCTCAATTAAATTTCATTTAATTAGATTTGGGCCATCATTCTAGCCTTTTTTGGATGCCGACTCATCCAGTTTGTGAAAAGAGAGAATGTTATAACTGGGAAGGCCTTTCAAGACCATCTCATTTTACAGATGAAGAAATTGAGACCAAGAGAAGACAAGCTGGTGTCACATGAGGAGTCATTGTAGTCACACCTAGAGCTCAGGTCTCCAAACTCCCATTTCTGGGTTCTCTCCATTGCATTGAACGTCTTTCTTTTCACCTCAGGATGAAGAAAACATGTTTCTTTAAATTGCCTCCAAACACAATTTTCCTCCAGAGGCTGACTTTGGCTGTTTTTCTCTTCTTCAGCAAATACTTGAACTCACTACCTCACAGAATCATAGATTCTGGAACTGGAAATCTCTTTAGACAAATGAGAAATATTTATCCCCATTTTGTAGATGAGGCAACTGAGACCCAGAAAAGTTAGTGGACTTGGCCAAGGTCATAGAGAGTTAGTAGTAGAGGAGAAATACAAGTCCAGTCTCCTGCCTCCTATTCAATTGCTGTTTCCACTATCTCACACTGCCTGCCACTTTTTCAGAAACTGTGACCCAACCCCCTCCTTTTTTTGTTTTTGTTTTTTATTTTGTGATACCACTCTCATTACTAGCTACATGGCATTAAGCAAGCCTCAGTTTCCTCATATGTCAAAGGAAGATAACAATTGCTTTCCTGACTACCTTACAGAGCTTATTTAAGGATCAAATGAGATAATGTAATTTGCCAGACACAGCCACAAGTTCTGAATCTTTATAAAAATGGGGGCTGTTATTCTATTTTTATTATGATTATTATTCTCCTTGAAGTGTTGCTTGACATGTATCCAGTTAGAAAATTAAATTTGAGGCTCCAGTTTCTACCTCAGAAAATAAGTGTTGAACTTCATGATTGCTAAGGTCTTCAAGCTGGAATATTCTGTGTTCTGTATTCTAAGGCCTCTTTCACCTCTGATATTCCATATTCTGTAATCTAAAGTTCCTTCTAGCTTTAACATTCCAACATTAGAATGTGTAATAATTTTAGTCTGTAGAAATCATAGAAAATTAGACTTCAGAAAGAACTTAGGACATAGAACATACAATTTTAGAGCTGTAAAGAGCCTTAGAACATAAAATGTTGCCCTTTCTGTTATCTTGGCCACTAGGGAGGCTGAGTGGATCCCTGGAGCTCCAGAGTTCTGAGCTGCAGTGGGCTCAGGTGTCTGTACTAAGTCTAGCATCAAAATGATGAGTCCTTTTGGGGGTGGGTGCACCAGGCTGCCTAAAGAGGGATGAACCGGTCCAAGTCAGAAATAGAGCAGCTCTAAGCTCCCGGGCTGATCAGTAGTGGGACTGGGCCAGAGAGGGAGACATGGTCTTTAAAGAGAGAGGGACAGAAAGGAAGAAGAGAGGAGAGGAGAGGAAACAAGAGGGGGGTAATGAGGGGAAGAGAGGGAGGCACAGCAGGAGAGAAAGTGACAGAGACAGACCGAGGGACAGAGACAGACAGAAAAGAAGAGAGGAGAGGAAAGGAGAGGGAAAGAGAGAGGAAGAGAAGGGGGAGAGAGAGAGAGAGAAAGAGAAAGAGAGAAAGAGAGAAGAGAGAGAGAGAGAGAGAGAGAGAGAGAGAGAGAGAGAGAGAGAGAGAGAGAGAGAGAGAAACAGAACATTAGACTATAGAATCAGAGAGTGGGACTTCTCCTGACTGCACCTGCATTATCTATTGTGTTCTGGAGGAGCTTCTTCCTTGACAGTGGGATCCTTACTATTGTAGACTTGTTGACAGTGGCAATGTCAGAAGCTTAGACACTTCCACATTTTGTAAACTTGCCTAAAGTTATGGAGCTAAGAAGAAACAGGACCAGGACTGGATAATAGTATCATAGATCTGGAGCTGGAAAGGACCTTACAAATCATTTAGCTCTACTCCCTCATTTTATAGATGAGAACACTGAGGCCCAGAGAGGTTAAGAGACATGCTCAAGATCACACAGGTCCCGTGACACTTATCACTATGCTACTGTGACTAGAACCTTGGTGGCTTTGCAGTCCAGTTACTTGTCAAAGAAGACAACTTCCTGTCCTGGGTGAAGCTCTGGTGATCTCCTGGGCATCAGCTGGGTTACTGAACAGTAAGTTGGATAAGCCAGAATCTGACTCTTAATAAAAAAGAAATGAATAAAGAAAATAAGACCCTCTGGAGATATGGTTGGAAAAGACAAATGCCAGGTTGGCAGGGATCACAGACTGATTCACAATGGTCTGAGAGAAGCTACTGTGGTGGAGTCTGCCATTTTGTTCCCTCTGCTCCACTTGGGTCCTCCATCTTGAGACCAGAGTACCTCTCCAGGCAATGTGGGGCTAGGAAGCCCAAATGGCTTTCTTCATCCTTCCTCATAATGAGAAAGGGGTAGGCAGAGGGACAGTTAGAGAGACAAGGACACACACACACACACACACACACACACACACACACACAGAGCAGATGCATGGAGGGACACCCTGCAAAGAAAAATTGAGATACAGATGCAGAGATACAGATGAACATAAAAGGCAGGAAGGCTAAAAGAGAGACAGATATATGCAAAGTAAAACAGATATAGATGGAGGAGATAGATGCACAGAGTAAGACAGAGACAAATGGACAGAGGGATGGAAAAGCAGGAGAGAAGCAGAAATAGAAACAGACAGGTGGGAGAGGACCTGAGAAAGAGAAACAGACCAAGGATAGACAAATGAGAGACAGATAGAGAAAGACATAGGCACAGAACCAGAGAGATAGGGACAAGCAGACTGAGAACTAGACAGAGATAAGCAGAGAAAGATGGGGGGAAACACAGAGAGGGGAGAAGCCTACCCAAAAAACAGAGCATTGGACTGGGCATCAGATCTAAGCATGGGTCCTAGCTCTGTCACAAGCCTTTTGTGGGACTTTGGGAAAGTCATTTCCTCCCTCCACATATTGATTCCTCCTCTGTCAAAATTAGGTGTGTAGGGGTTGCGAAGGGGAGGATAATCAAATGGTCTATGAGATTGAGACAGAAGAGACAGATGAGCTGACAATAGGAGAGAGAGAGAAGAGAAGAGAGACAGAGACAGAGAGAAGAGGGAGAGAGAGAAGAGGGAGACAGAAAGAGATAGAGAGGAGAGAGAGACAGAGAGGGAGACAGAAAGAGGTAGAGAGGAGAGAGAGACAGAGAGGGAGACAGAAAGAGATAGAGAGGAGAGAGAGACAGAGAGGGAGACAGAAAGAGATAGAGAGGAGAGAGAGACAGAGAGGGAGAGACAGAGACAGAGGGAGAGGAGGGAAGGGGGAGGGAGGGAGGGAGGGAGGACTCACAGCTAGACTGTGACTAACAGACACAAACTGCTTTGGGGCCAAGGCGCGGGAGCTGGGGAGGAGACTCTCCTAATTCAGTTGAGAGAGAGTTAAATCCCCAATTCCTTGACTCCACCCCATCATTTGAGTTCAGTGGTCTCCTTACACTCCTACTGTTAACCTGGCTCCCGCCTCAGGCGGGCAGGCAGCAGGACGGGGGGCTCAGGCCAAGCCTGACTGAAGAGCAGCCAACAGCAGCCAGTCTGCTCCCAGGTTTGCCCTCCTGAGGGGTGGCTGGGAGCCGGGTGGGTGGCTCAGCTTCTCCCCTTGGGAAGTGGACTGGAGGAAGGCTTGGCTTATAAAGGCAGGGGATGTGGAGAGCAGGCTGACCATAGCCTTTCTCCGGCCCTCCAGGCCATGCCTCCCAGAGGCGCTTGATAGCCAGCTGCGTGTGGCCACCCCGCCCTCCATGCCACCTTGAGCTCTGGGTCCCTTCAGAGTCCCCTCCACAGTCAGACTAGCCCTCTGGTGCTGAGGGCATGGTGAGAGCCCCCTTGGTGAGCCACTCACATTAGAGCCCCCTTTTCTGCTGCCACCTCTCCCTCCCTCTGGCCCTCTGTTGGCATCTGGCAAGAGTCCTCCCCTCTTCCACCCGCCGACTGGATGATCTGACTCTTCCCCTGCCCACCACGATTGCTGTCCAGATGCCCTGGATCCTGCTCATACTGCTGCTATTCGGGGACGCTGTGGAAATGTTCGCCCTAAACCACAGCAAGAAACAAGGTATGGTCCCTGGTCTCGGGGACAACTGGGAAGGGGATCCAAGACCCGTTCTCTCTTTTCACATCCTTACTCCTTCCCTCACCTCAACCCTCCCCATCCCTTCCCCCAACCCATCAGGGAAACATGGAACACAAATTTGCTGAAGACTGTCTGCCATAAGCAGGGCCAGGGTCAAGGGAGCTGGTCCCCAGCATCCAGCAAAAGAGATAAGCAGGGTAACTCTAGAGAGAGAGTCCTAAATCGGGAGTTAGGAGCCTGGACTCTTGTACCAGGTTGGCTGCTAATTCACTGTGTGATCTTGGGTGAGTACTTCCCCCTCTCTGGGCCTTAATTTTCTCATATGGAAAAGGAGGGAGTTGTACTAAACCAGATCTTTAAGGACCCTTCCAGCTCTAACATTCTGTGTTCTAAGGTTCCTTATGACACTTACATTCTATGTTCTAAGGGCTCTTCTAGCTCTGATATTCTGTGTTCTAAGGTTCTTTATGACATCGACATTCTAAGATCCCTTCAAGCTCTGACATTCTATGTTCTGTGCATATGGATTCTAAATATTGTAGATGAGTTGGAGGAAAATGGTCAGTAATAATCCTTCACATTTGTATAACACTTTGTGTTTATAAAATATTCTTAAATTCATCATTCTCTTTACTTTTCCTGAGATGGACAAGACAGGGACATTGTTTCTATTTTATAGAAGAAAAACTAAGGCCTGAAGAGGGGAAGTGGCTAAGATCACTTTTATGTCCATAAAATAGTGGAGCCTGGTCTGGAACCCGGGTTTTCTGAGTCCACATTCAGCACTCTTTCTACTGTGTTGGCTGGGCTGAACTGAGTATAGGTAACTGGGACAAGAGAGTGTATATAGATTACTGACTTCAAGAATGGCTGTTGAAAGAAATGAGGAACGTGGTTCCTTTTTTGTTTTTTCTATCTGAGAATCTGTGGAGGGATAGAGTTGCCAAGGTGCCAGGAACAGGAGAAAATGCTTGGTGTGTCTGACCTTAATTAGAATCAGGTGTGGAAGGTTGGACAGATATATAAGGTACCATTATGTATAATATGTCAGCCTTATTTCAAGCAAACAGATCAAAGGATTGTGAAGCTGCTGCATCACAAGTGCCTGTCACATAGGGGTGGAAGATTAATTAATGTATTATAACACAACACCATTGTGTAATATAAAGTGTATTGGCACTTACAGTCAAGATCATTTACGAAGCTAGACCTAGATTCAATCACCCTCTGCTATCTACTCACTGGGTGACTGGTGAAGTCAGAGGGCCATAGATTTGACGCTAGAAAGGGCTTCAGAGATCAGCTAGTTCAAGGGTTTTTTTTTTATGTTATAGAGGAGGCCCGTCAAGGTTAAATGACTTGCCCAAAGTCATGCTGGTAATAAGTAGCAGGGCTGGGATTTGAACCCAGGTTTTCCTGATACCAGAGTCAGCACTCTTTCCACTAGGCCTTCAGATCTCTGAGCCTGTTTCTTCAATCTCTGCAATGTGGGTAACAATCCTAGCATTGTCTCCTCACGGGGTTGATGTGAGAAAATTGAACTGGAATTTTAAAAGTATTTATAGAAATGAAAGGGAATATTAATAATGACTAAGCACCTGTTATACATGAAGTATCACGGGAGTTGTCTTTCTCATGACTTTATCTGATGAACAAGACAAAGTATATATGATCCCTAACACTCAAGAAATAGTCATGAACCACCCAAAGACATGTATGAGCCATACTCAACAGCTCCTGGTACATAGTAGGTCCTTAGCAAATGCTTGTTGCTGTCTTCTCTTGTGGACTTTGCAGGATCACAGAAACTGAGTAGAGAGAGTGGTCACTGGGGAAGAGGGTGGTCAGGGAAAACTTCCTGGAGATGAGGTGTAAGCTGTGCCTTGAGAGAATGCGATCAAAGGATCATGGATTAGAACTGCAAGGTACCTCAGAGGCCATCAGTTCTAACCTTTTTATTTTACAGATGAGGAAACTGAGGCCCAGAGAGGTCAGGTAACTTGCCCGAAGTCACACAGGTAGCAACTGATAGACACAAGCTCTAAAACCAGGTCTGTGATGGTGATTTGACTCCAAACCCAATTTTGCTCTTTTCCACTGTATTATGCTGTAGCTTTAGCCTTGGACTTGGAGTCAGAAGACTTGGGTTTATGTCCTGGTTGTGACACTTACCAGCAGTGTAACCTTGGGCAAGTCACCATTCTTCTTCAAGCCCAGTTTACTCTTTGTAAAATAATACATGCACTACCCACTGTGCAAGACTTGTGAAAAAATGGAGTCTATAGGCCTTAGTGCGCTATAGAAATGGCAGTACTCATCATCAGAGAGATGGAATAGGGAGGGAGAGAAGAAGGGATAGATCAAGGTGGACTGGAACTTTAGCACTTTTAGTTTTATGAAGTACTAGGGATTACCTCATCCTTTGGACATGTGTCCCCAGAGCCTAGCACGGTTCCTGGAAAACAGCAAGCAAAAACTGGTTGATTAATTTCCTCAGATAGCCTTGCAAGGGAGGTAATGGAATAGGATTATTCCAATGACAGAGAAGCCATCCACTGGGTGTTGTACATAAGAAAGACTGTCAGGAGATCTGTCTGCAGCAAAGGGTATGTTTTGAACAGGAGATGAGGCTTGTAGGTTAGAACCAAACAGGCCCAAGTCTGGAATTGTATGTCTATATATGTCTATATAATGTGGAATATGCAGCCTACAGAAGGCAAGGGTATTACAAGTGATGGCAAATCAGGCTGGTGTTACAACTGAAAACTTTACATGGCCCAGGGGACAGAGCCAGGGACTGAGAGACAGGAGACCTGCATTTTAGTTCTGTCTCTATCACTGACTTGTGCAACCTTGAACAAGTCATTTTTCCTCTTCATCTCCATTTGCCCATCTGTAAAATGAAGAGGATGCACTGGATTATCTCTAAGATTCTTTCCAGCTCCAATGTTCCACGTTCTAAGATCTCTTTTACCTCTGAAATATAACAAGAATTAAAGAATTCTAATTCCACTTCCCTTAGAGTTGCGTAGGGATTATGGCATGATCAATATTTCTTTTCTCATCTTTTGGAAGGGAGAGTTAAGCTATCTCTCATTTAACTGGCATATCATCCCCAAGAATGTTTCAAGAATCCCCTACACACACACACACACACACACACACACACACACACACACACACACACACACACAAATACACAGAGTACCCAGATTCCACTAGTCCTAAGGAAGGAAGGAAGAAAACAAGTATTTTTAAGCATCTACTATGTGCCAGGCACTGTGCTAAGCACTTTTACAAATGTTAAGTCATTTTATCCTCACAACAACCCTAAGGGGTAGGTACTATTATTATCCCATTTTATAGAAATGGAAAACTGAGGCACACAGAGGTTAAATGACCTGCCCAGGGTCACATAGCTGGTAGGTGTCTGAAGCCAGATTTGAGCTTAGATCTTCCCAACTAGAGATCCAGCAAGAGCTCTATCCACTGAACCACCTAGCTACCTCTAACAAAAGGATTTTGTTGAGGAGGGAACTCATCACGGATGTTACTTCCCCTAAGTTTTATGGCCTGGTCATCGGATGGAATGGCAAAGCTAGAAGAGACCTTCAGATCACAGGACCTAAGTCTATGAGAATTCTTAGTTGTCATCTAGCTCAAACTTTCCATTTAATAGCTGAGGAAATGGACACCCAGAAGAGCAGAGTTGGTGCTATAAATCCAGACTCTCTGACCCCAAACCCAGTACCCTTTCTCCTATACCATGTCAGTATCATCTAACCCTAGCCCCCTTTTTGTCACCGTGCATAAACTGTGGCATACAGAGGTTCAGTTACTAGCTGACATTCATGTAGCTAAGTTAGTAGTAGCATTCGAACTTGAATACAGGTCTCCTGACTCTGAATCCAGGGCTTTCTACACTCTCTCCTTCCCCCCTTCCCTTCATCACACAGGCATCAGCCCCCAAAATGTCACTGTGGTTCGATCTGGTCAGAACCCAACCTGAATTCGGAAGAAATGACTCGTATGTGCCTTATGCAAGAGACTAGGATGATTCCAAGCCCATACCCATAGAAGCCTCCTGGGTCCCTGGTCCCGGGTCAGACGTGAGACTCCTCGGCTCAGGAGTCATTAGTAGCTGGCAAAATGCAATTTTCTGTTTCGAAGACAAAAAGACTTGAGAAAGGCTGCTTGGAACTCAAGTGTCTCTTACAAAACAACATTTTGATGACTTAAGTGTGAGTTAATGAGAAGCAGATGGATCCATTTCCCTTGAAATATGCTGGGGCTTCCCAGGGATGGGAAGTCAGGCCTGGGTGTAAAATGGGGTCTTGTTTGCTTTCGAACCTGATTGTTTGAAGGCTAATTGAGGGGACTGGAAGAGCCCCAGCTGGGGTTTCCCCCCAAGCCCTGGGGCAGAGCCAACACTGTCACAAGGGAATAGGATCTGGGAAAGGGGATTTGGCGGTGATTGGAGTGGTCCTCCCGAGTCGGTCGATTTGAAATGCTCCAGAGGGTTTCCGAATCTCATCACACATCCCGCCATGGCCCTGTAGGGTAGGAAAGAAAAGGAATCACGCTCTAGGGATAGGAAATGACTTGCCTAAGGTCACATGAGTGAATTACTTGGCAGAGCCCAGAATAAACACCTAGGTTTCCTGACTCCTAGTCAGGTTGGGGACCAGAAGCCATAAATCATCAGATCATAAAACTTAAATCTGGAATAGAGATTATAGGCCATCGAGTCCAAACCCTTTATTTTATAGATGAAGAAAATGAAACAGAAAAGGCGAAATGACTTGCCTAGGGTCATATAGCTGAGAAGCTGTCTGAGGTGGCATTTGATACTGAATCTTCCCAACTCCAGTGTATTCATGATTCCATATGCCTAAAGTCACAGGGGCAGTAAGAGATCTGACTTAGGAACCCAGGGTTTCTGACAAAAGATCTAATGCTCTTTCCAATATACCACACTGACTCTGTGTTTCTTCCATGCCAATTTGTTTCTAACACAGTCCTCAACAAACAGTAGGCACAGTAGATGTTTGTGGAATTTGTAAGGATCACAAGGGCATAAAACTTAGACCCAGGACAGACCTTAGAGATCAGCTAGTCTAACATGTTCATTTTATGGACTGGGAAAACTGAGGTCAAGAGGGAGAAATGGCTTGTCCATGGTTATACAGGTCAGTTTATAAAACTTAAAACTCAGATCTCTCATCTCTCAGTCCCTGGCTTTTCCTCCTGTGCTGTAAGGGTGAGGGATGATATAAGACAACTTCTGTTATCTCTGTGATATGATGTGATGTGATGGGATGGGATGGGATGGGATGGGATGGGATGGGATGGGATGGGATGGGATGTAATGGGATGGGATGGAGTGGGATGGGATGGGATGGGATGGGATGGAGTGGGATGGGATGGGATGGGATGGGATGGATGGGATGGGATGGGAAGTGACAACCCAGTGATCTATAGATAGATAGATAGATAGATAGATAGATAGATAGATAGATAGATAGATAGATAGATAGATAGATGGACTCAACTGGATCCTGGAAGACAGTAAGATGGTCTTCTCCAGGCAGGATTTGCACTTGAACCTATCTCTAGCTAATGGTCTCTGTCTGTGGTCCCTCTTGTGATCTGGAAGGAGGATTGCTGGTCCTGAAGTGAGGGAACTGGGCTCGATTTCTGGCTCTAAGTATTCTAGTTACTATAGAGAAGTTATTTAATCTCTTAAATACTCAGGTTTCTCATCTACAAAATGGTAACAATTAGGGGCAGCTGGGTGGTACAGTGGATACAGCACTAGTTCTAGAGTCTGGAGGAACTGAGTTCAAATCTAGCCTCAGATACTTACTAGCTATGTGACCCTGGGCAAATCATTTAACCCTGATTGCCTCCAGGAAAAAAAGAAATAATTATAAGTGCACTGTTTACTTTAAATGGATGTGATGTATAGAGCACTTTGTAAGCTTTAAAGAGATAAAGAAATGTGCTATTGTTATTCTGTGAGGGATAAAAACCAGAAACTACTTCATTTTCTTCTCCCAGATGGAATATACCTTCACCCCTGTGAATTGTGCTCATCAAATCCACCTCTCCACTTTGTGTCCAGAGTAAAACAACTTGATTCTCCTATTGTCTTTTGTCCCAGAAACTCTTTTCCAGACTCCAAATATTTCCATGGCCATCAATGCCCAATTTCTTTTAAAACACAGGCTTTTGGGAAAGAGAAACAGCATGGTGGAATAGAAACAGCACGGGACTAGAAGTCAGGGCACCTATGATTTCGTCCGAGTTTTGCCACTTGCTATTATCTATGTGACATACAGCAAGTCACTTTGCCTCTCTGGGTCTCAGTCCTCTGTAAAATTGGACAAAGTGTGAATTAGGTGATCTATGAGTCCCTTCCAGTTCCAGCATTCTCTTTTCTAAGGCCTCTACTAGCTCGGGGAGGGGGGCGGGGTGTCATCTCCATCGTCCTGATCCATATCTGGCCACTGGACCCAGATGGTTCCAGAGGTGAAAGTGAGGCAGGTGACTTTGCAGAGCCCTCCCTCACTTAAATCCAATTCACTTGCATGTCATGGCATCATGTTCCTGATGTCATTGTCCTCTTCAAGAACAAAGGACAAACAACAGTTAGCTCTGATGCTTGTGTTTGAAAGTCCTTCCAGCTATGACATTTATTAACAATGACAAAAAACAATAACAACAATATTAATGAAACATTATCCCCAAGGCAGCCATAGTAAAATGAACACTTCTCCATCAAAAGGGTGGATGAGAATTGATATTGTAGCAGAAATACTTGGAATTGGAGTCAGGAAGACCCAAGATCAAATCCTGCCTCAGAGACTTATGAGCTGTGTGATTCTAGTCAAGCCATTTAACTACTCTGTGCCTCAGTTTCCTCATCTGTAAAATGAGGGGGTTTGACTCAATGGCCTCTAAGGTCCCTTCCAGCCCTACATCTCTGATCCTATGTTCTCAGAACACCTGACAAATAGATGAACAATTTATATAACACTTCTGGAACTAACAGACAATTTACCAAGTTATTATAAAGGTTAGAAATTAGTACAAACAATTGGATTTGTTGAATGGAACTCGAAGTGATCTACCTCTGGTTGGAGCTTATTAAGTGGCCAATATCCAAGAATGGAATCAAAGGCCTTCTTTGGGCAGCATCCACCACATATGAACAAAGAGGAATTGAATGAATGGCTGAGTCATGCAGACTTGTTTATAGAAAGGAAGGAGTTTATGATAGTGATTAAGGATTGCCATCAGAGAGTACAGAAATGTTATCATTAAAGAGCCCAGATTTATTTATTGGTGCAGATGATGCAAGGAAAAAGAAAAACTGCAACTTGTCACTGCAGGCTATAAAAAAATTAATACCCACCAAGTAACCAGAAAGACTTATTTAAGTGGCCAGCAGAAGCTTTTTATCTTTCATAAACTATCAGATACACAAATCCCTACAAATGCAGATCCCAAAATATGCTTGAGAATTCAACAAATGAACTGGACTGAAAATGAAAGGTTATTACAGATACAACTGTTGCTGATAATTGCCTGAACATAACATTGATCCATAAAAATTTAGGAACATTTTAATTGGTGTCACCATGATGAATACATATTATCTCCAAACTACATGGAATGAAAAGCATTCAAGATATAGAGACCTAATGGAAGAAATCAAACTCATGTAGAAATTGGACGAAAAGGTACACATCATCACTGTCAAATAGGCAGCTGGTGATGAAGTGGATAGAGTGCAGGGCTCAGGGTCAGGAAGATCTACGTTCAAATCTGGCTTTAGACACTTACTTGCTGTATGATGTTGGGCAAATCACTTAACCCCTTCTACCTCAGTTTCATAATCTGTGAAATGGGGATTATAATAGCACCTACCTCCCAGGATTGTCGTGAGGATCAAATGATATATTTTTAAAGCACATTGCAAACTTTAACAACCTATGTAAATTAAAAAAAAACCTATGTAAATGATAGTCATCCTGTCTGTTATTAGAATTGTCCTGATTTTGATTTTTTTCAGTGAACCTACACACAATGATCTTATACTTTTGATCAGTTAAAAAAGCAAACATTTTATTTACCTTTGAAATAATTTGCATAATATAAAGCAATAATATACAGAAAGATACTGAGTCTCTTGAAAGGTGAGCATTAGATGACAGTAAGAATTTCTTGAAAGATGAGCACTAGATGATAATAAGAATAAGAATAAAAAAGAGGAGGAGAAAGGAAGAAAGAGGAGAGGAAGAGGAGAGGAGATTTATATAGCTCTATAAGGCTTGCTAAATGCTTTACATACATTAACTCACTGATCCTCACGACAACTCTGAGGTAGGTATTATAGTTATTATTGTTTCTTACACATGAGGAAACTGAGGTTCAGAAACATTAGATGACTTGTCTGGAGGCAGCATGGCAAAATAGGGCACTGGACTTGGGGTCAAGAAGATCATGGGTTCAACTCCCAAATCCCACCTCAGATACTAGCTGGGCCACCTTAAGCAAATCACTTAGTCTTTGCATGTTTCAAGTTTCCTCATCTATAAAATGGTGGGATTAGGCTTAAGAGTCTCTAAAGTCCTTTCCAGCTCTGAATCTATGATCACATGACTTACCTCTGGTCATACAGATAGTAAGTATCCAAGGTGGACATGAACCCAGGGGCCCTGACTTTCTGTAAACCATGGTCCCTTTGCCTCTGATGTCCTTCTAAGTTCCCTTCTAACTCTGACATACTATGTTTTCTTTATCAAATATTTATTAATTCATTTTAATATGTGCTTGATAAATATTTCAAGGTCCTTCCTAGCTCTGTAACATCCTATGCCCTCCATTCTGAAATCTCTTCTTTAAGTTTGGGCTTCACATTCCGTGAATTGATGAATCTCTGTCATGTTCTATTGGGCCTGATAAATTAGCCTGATGAGCTGGGACAGGGGCAGCAGCACTCTTGGTAGTAAGTCTATGCTGACATCACTGTTGCCATAGGACCCCAGTATTAGAAAGGACCTCAGAAAGCATCTGGTCCAATGCCTCTCTGAGCAGGAATCCCCTCTGCAACATTCTTGACAACTCGTTTACCAGTTTCTGCTTGAAGACTCTCAGTGATGGGAAACTCACTACTTGTTGAGGCATTCCATTCCATGACCAGACCAGTTTCAGAGACAGAGTTCTTTCTATTATATTCAGCTGAAATTGGCTTCCCTGTATGTCCCCCACATTGGTCCTGATTCTTACCTATGGAGTCAAACTTTACAAGTTTAATCTGTCTTCCCTATGACCGCCTTGTTCTGGCCAGAAACTCTGAGGTATTTCCCCTACCAGACTGATTCTTTTTTGGTGGCAAACTAGGCCATCTTTTGTCTCAAGCCTTACCTAGCCCTTACTCACTGAATAAGTGTTGCCTCAGTCATACTGAGACCCGGGAAAGACCTTAGTTTAAAAAGGCCAAGGTCTCCCACTGCATCCTGGGCCATCACCAGTCATCCTGACTTTTGTCTTGCCACTGGACTCTGATGACTCTGAAGGAGAGAGGGAGGCTGATGACTTTGTGCAGCTCTGACTCATTTAAATATAATTCACACGCAAGTCAAGATATCACCCTCATGATTTCATTGGTCCTTTTCTAGAACAAAGGATGAACAACAACAACATGAAAACAGGGTTCACGGCTTAGAATCACACATCCTTGGAGTGCAAGGAGTCTTAGAGACCATCTAGTTCAACCCCTTATCCTCTCATTTTCCAGAAGAAGACACTAGAGTACAGAGAAGAAAAGTAATTTGTCCAAGACCATGCAGTGAATGAGAGGCAAAGCTAGGACCAGAACTCCCACCACTGGTCTCCCATGCATACCATTGCTCTGCTCTTCTCAGCACTCCAGGCTTATCCAGTGAGTCATTTTTATAGTTGGGACAAGGCTGCCCGTGGGGCGTCAGTTGACCAAGCCTCTCATTCTATCTAAATCACTTTTCACCCTCGGTTCATGGCCCTTTCTCTTTCCACTGACCAGGCAGTCATGCTCAAACTATCTCCCCACTTCCTCCCTTTTCCAGGAAGGATGTTGGGTGACCATCCTAGCAACATCTGGACCAATCTGACCGTCCTTTGCCCTCTGTCTCTCTTGCAGGATTAATCCAAAGGAAAACCAAGAGGCCCAGAAATGGCCTTCAGGCTCTCAATTTATACAGAAAAAGACCTTGATTAGGAAGCAGGAGACCTGGGTCTGAGTCCTAGCTTGGTTGCTAACTCATGGCATGATGACTTATTTCCTCTGTCTACCTTAGTTTCCTTCCCTGAAAAATGGAAATACTTGCACCTTAAATCTGCCTTACAGGGCTATCACGAGGAATGTACTTTTTAAGCTATAAAATGCTATAGAAATGAAAGAGAGCTATGGGTTAGAATCCTAGCCCTGCCCTATGGGTTACCTAGGGGTAAAGTTTCTTTCCCTACTGGGACCTCAGTTTCATGCTCTATAAAATGAAAGTGTTGGATTAGATAATTTCTAACATCCCTTCCAACTCTCAAGTTCCAATTCTAAATCCTACCATGCTATTTTTCAACTTACCAGTCTCCTCATTTCTATTTCATAGAAAGAAATGGTCCTCTTTCTCTACCTTCCCAAGACAATTTCCAGACTTACTCTTGGGTCCTTCATTCACACTCAGGTGTCAATGACTGGGAATGACTTCTCCTGAGGAGTCTTCCTTTAGGAAGAAGAAGAAGAAGAAGAGAAGAAGAAGAAGAAGAAGAAGAAGAAGAAGAAGAAGAAGAAGAAGAAGAAGAAGAAGAAGAAGAAGAAGAAGAAGGAGGAGGAGGAGGAGGAGGAGGAGGAGGAGGAGGAGGAGAGAGAAGAAGGAGGAGAAGAAGGAGAAGAAGAAGAAGGAGGAGGAGAAGGAGGAGGAGGAGGAGGAGGAGGAGGAGGAGGAAGAGGAGGAGAAGAAGAAGGAGGAGAAGAAGGAGAAGGAGAAGGAGGAGGAGGAGGAGGAGAAGGAGAAGGAAAAGGAGAAGAAGAAGAAGAAGGAGAAGGAGAAGAAGAAGAAGAAGAAGAAGAAGAAGAAGAAGAAGAAGAAGCAGAAGAAGCAGCTTAATTGGGGCAATGAGGAAATAAAAGCACACCATAAGGGATGGTTAAAGGGAGGTTGTGGGGGCATTAGGGCTTTCCAGGTACTCCTGAAATCACACACTTTTTTGCTAGGTCTAGCTCATGCCCAGGGGCATAGGAGGTGGCTCCACAGGAGTTTCTTCACAGAGGTCATAGATTTTCCCAGTGGGTCCTAACTCAAGAAGAAACCTAAGCCATATGGACACAGGAGAGAGGTATGAGAACCTAGAGGTAAATCCCATCTTGGCTGTCAACTCACCTTGTGTGACCTTGAGCAATCAGTCAACAACTGGGAAGCCACTGGACTTGGATTCAAGAAGACCAGAGTTAGAATCCTGCCTCCACCACTAACTAGCTGGCAAGTCACTTAATCTCTCATGGCCTTAGCTTCCTCAGCTGTAAAACAAGGAAGCTGGATTTGATAATCTTTAATGTCTTTTCAAAGTCTAAATCTGTGATCTTGTGGACAAAACACTCATTAAATACCTATATGACAGGCACTGAAAGGGGTGCCGGAAATACAAATACAAATGTGAGATGGTGCCTGACCTCAGGAAGCTTCCATTCTAGTTCTCTGTTATAGGAAGAGGTTGAATAAATGAATGATCCCTAAGGTCCTGTGTAGCTCCAACATTCTTTGTTTAATGTTAGTAGATGCTTTCCAGCTCTGATTGTTAGTTAATATTCTATTCTAAGACCATTCCATTCCAAAAGCAATCAATTGCCTATGTTTAGAGCATAAACTGACTCTCTCTTCTAGGATTCCACATGCAGTGTGTGTATGGGAGAATATCAATTGCTCTAATGCAAGGGGGATGGGTGATGATGGCGATAATAATAAGAGTCATAGTTTTAAGGTCTGTGAAGAGCTTTGTTTATGTTATCTCATTTGATAAGGGACTGCTCTTCAGGCAAAGAGTCTTCTTCAGTTTGATCTTCAAAAACCAAATTAAAGACTTCCCTGATCTATTTTTCAAAGAAACTACTGATGTATTGTGTACTAGGAATATGAGAAGGCCCATCCTTCCCAGCAGTCATCCCCACTGCATCCTAGGCCATTGCCAGTCGTCTTGACCTTTGTCTTGCCAATGGACTCCAATGCCTTTGGAGGAGAGACAGAGGCTGATGACTTTTCGCAGCTCTGGCTCATTTAAATCCAACTCACTTGCAAGTCAAGACATCACCTTTGTGATGTCATTGGTTCTCTTTCAGAACGAAGGATGCAACAAGAATTAGGAGCCAGGAGAGGAAGTTGCAAAAAACCCAACCTCAGCTAAACAAGCAGAAAAATTCCTAACACCTAGACCTGTTCCCAAAAGTTAGCTTTCCCACCAGATTAGTAGGGAGATCCCTATATGCTAAAGGTCTTAATGGAAACTGCATGTGCATTTATGAGGATTCTTGGCAAAGATACTAGAGTGGTTTGCTATATCCTTCTCCAGATCATTTTGCAGATGAGGAAACTGAGGCAAACAGGGTTGAGTGACTTGCCCAGGGTCACACAGCTAGTAAGTGTCAGAGGCCAAATTTGAACCACTCAGGAAGACTCATCTTCCTGATTCCAACACTGTACTAAGAACCATGGACATAAAATGAAGCCTTAGTGCAGGGCCTGGAACATAATAAGCTCTTAATAAATGCTTGTTGACTAACTAATTTCACGGAATCTCAGAGTTGGAAGGGCCATCTACTTGTTGAAGGTTTGGACACTTTGGGATAATGTTGACAGCTCCAATGAAGAAAGTTGTGTGGGTCCACATCCTACACCTGAACAAGGATCCCCTCTAGAATATGCTGGAGAAGTGGTCATCCAGTCTTTGCTTGAATCAATCAATCGATAAACATTAATTTAGTGCCTAGTATGTGCCAGGCACTATATTAAGTGCTTGAAGATCTCCCAGGAAGGGAAACTTCCCTGGGCAGCTAATTTCATGTTGGGATGGTTTAGTTATTTGGAAGTTTATCCTTACATGGAGCTGACATTTGCTTCTTCTTCTTAGGTCTGTTCCAGGAGACAAATAGAATAGGTCTAATCCCTTTGCCACATGACAGCCCTTCAAATACTTGAATATAGCTGTCCTCTGTAAGAGTTCTCTTCTCCAGGGAAAACGTCCCCAGTTCCTTTATCAAATGAGATAGTGTTTGTAAAGTGCTTAGCACAGTGCCTGGTATACAGGAGGTGCTTAATAAGTATTTTTCCCATTCCCTCCCCTTTTTAATCTATCCTGATGTACCATGACCTCAAGGGTGCCCACTATTCTCATTACCCATCTCTGGGTGCTCCTAAATGATCTGTGGCCTTCTTAATAGCCTGGGACTGAACAGAATATTCCAGAGATAGTTTGATCAGAGGGTGCAGTGGAACTATTAACCACCTAGTGCTAAACTTTACATTCTTCCTAAGGCAACCTTGCATCAGGTTAGCTTTGACGATTACCATATCACATTGCTAACTCATATTGAGCTTACAATCCATTAGAAACCCCTGATCTTTATAGACAAACTACTACCTACCCATTCATCATCTTTCTCCTCATTGTCATCATCATCATCCTCTTTCTCCTTCTTCTTCTTAGACTTGTGGGATTAATTTTTTAAAATTCAACATAAAACTGCATTTATTGCTATTAAATATAATCTCATTAGGTTCAACCCAAAGTTCTAACCTGGTGAGAGCTTTTGGGGTTTTTGGTTGTTTTTTGGGTTTTCTTTTGGTTGGGCAATGGGGGTTAAGTGACTTGCCCAAGGTCACACAGCTAGTATTTGTTATGTGTCTGAGACCGAATTTGAACTCAGGTCCTCCTGACTCCAGGGCCAGTGCTCTATCCACTGTGCCACCTAGCTGCCCTCTATGATGAGAGCTTTTTGGATCCTGAACGTGTCATCTAATGTGTTAGCCATCCCTCCTAGCTTTGTGTCATTTGCATTATTTGACTGCATGCTCATAATAGGATTCATGAGTTCTTACCTTTCTAGGTAGGTCCAAATTATGGGCAAGAGTAGAGAAGACTGGGAGTTTATCCCTTGAGGAGAATAACATGAGGATAGCCAGCTAAAGCCTGGTTAAATAGGACACAGGATAAAGTCAGGGCCCAGGAAGAGGCTAATTTTTTTTAAGGGGCCTTATTTATCTATTTAGGTTTTTTAAAAATAATTTTTGACCTTACTGAAACAAAACAGCAAACAAATACTATAATTAAGTGTCTTCATGAGGTAATGCTATTAATAACTCAGCTCACTTTCTCTTTTTAATAACATTTTATTTTTTCCCCAATTGCATGTAAAAACATTTTAAATATTTGTTGGGTTTTTTTTAATTTGAGTTCCAAATTCTATCCTTCCCTCTTTCCTTCCCCCCCTTTGAGATAGCAAGCAATCTAATATAGGTTAAATATATGCAGTCATGTAAAACATTTCCATATTAGTCATTTTGTGGAAGAAAATAAAGAGAGAGAAAGAAAGAAAGAAAAAGGAAGGAAGGAAGGAAGGAAGGAAGGAAGGAAGGAAGGAAGGAAGGAAGGAAGGAAGGAAGGAAGGAAGGAAGGAAGGAAGGAAGGAAAAATAGTATGTTTCTGTCTGTATTCAGATGCCATCAATTCTTTCTCTGGTGGTGGATTGCATTTTTCATCATGAGTCCTTTGGAATTGTCTTGGATCATTGTATTGCTGAGAATAGCTAAGTCATTCACAGTCGACCATCGCACAATGTTGTTGTTAGTGTGTACGGTTTTCTCCTGGTTTTGCTCACTCCCCTTTGCATTACTCATGTAAGTCTTTCAGATCACTTTCAACTCTGAAGGAAAGGTCCTGAGACAGCATCAGGGGCCTGGACACCTGATAAGGGTGGGGATAAAGAGGACTCAGAAAAGAGAGGTGGGGTACTTCTTATTTTAATATATAAGGCACTCCCTTATTTTGACCTTTTGCCCCTCAGGACAGCCTTACATAATATTTTTTAAAATCTTTGTTTTAATTTTTTTAATTAACGAAAATTTATTTTCTTACCTTTTTACCTACCCCATAGAAGAAAAGAAAAAAAAATACTGTTAACAAGTATTCATAGTTGAGCAAAACGAATTCCCGAATTTGTCAGGTCAAAATAACATACATTTTATTTAGTGCACTGAGTCCTTCACCTCCCTGAGGGTAGGTAACATGCTTCTTCATTTGTCCTCTGTAATTGTGGTTGGTCATGTCATTGATCAGAGTTCTTAATCTTTCAGAGTTGTTTCTCTTTATGAATTGTACTCTTGAATCTTCTCACTTCACTCTACTCTAGTTCATATGCCTTCCAGATTCCTCTGAGACCATCCCTTTCCCAGAAGTACTCCTCCACATTCATGGACCACCATTTGTTTGGCCATCCACCAACAGATGGGCACAACCTTAATTTCCACTTCTTTGTCACCAGAATAGGAACTGTTATAAATCTTTTTGTACATATGAGCTTTTCCCCCTCTTTATTTCATTTCTTGGGAGTTTAAGCCTAATAGTGATGTTGCTGGGTCAAAGAGTATGCACAGTTTAATAGTTTTGGGGGCATAGATTCAAATTCCCGTCAGACCAGTTCATAGCTCTACCAGCAGGGCATTAATGTGCCTGTTTGCCCAGAACTTCTCCAACATTTGTCATTTTCTTTTTTTATTATCTTTGCCAACCTGATGGGTGTGAGGGAAAACTCATAGTTGCTTCAATATGCATTTCTCTAGTTATTTGATCCTGAAAGATGCTAAGATGTTAACAGAAAACAGTTGCCTTAATTTCAAGAAGCATTTATTAGGTGCTTACTGTGTATGGCACACTTTGTGAAGTACCAGAAAAGATGGAAATACAACTAAAACTTCATTCCTGTCTTCTGTGAACTCACAGTCTAAGGGATATAGTAGAAAGACTAATAGACCACTAGACTGACTCCACTCAAGTCAGGAAGCCTAGGTTCCATCTTGGCTCTGACATCAATTACATAACCTTTTGTTGTTCAGTTATTTCAGTCAAGTCTGACTCTTTGCAACCTCATTTGGGGTCCTCTTGGTAAAGATACTGGAGTGGTTGACCATTTCCTTCTCCAGCTCATTTTACACATAAGGAAACGGAGGCAAACAGGGTTAAGTGATTTGCCTAGGGTCACACAGCTAGTGTCTAAGGCCAGATTTGAACTCAGTAAGGTGAGTCTTTCTGACTTCAGTCCTGGCATTCTATCTACTGTGCCACCTAGCCTTAGGGAAAACATTTAACTTCTCAGAACCTCAGTTTCTTACCTATGAAATGGGAATTTCCAGCTTATAGGTGCTTTACCAACCCTAAGAATAGAAATAGGAGCATGATGGGAATGGGAATAACCCCAAGGAGGTAGCCTTCAAGCTGGGCTTTTAGGAATTGGGAGATTGTTGACAGACAGGGATGGGGATAGGATGGGTTGGGAATCAGCAGTGATGTCAGCAAAGGCACAGAGACACAGGCTGTGTCCATAGGTAGTTTGATTGATAAGTCGTCAGGGTTGGGGCATCAGCCCTTCTCTCTGAGCTCCAGCATCAGTGGAGGTTTTAGTGCTGCCAAAACCGCTTTTTCCTGTGGCCCTAGGCTCTGAGAAGAGTTCACTTCCTGTTTCCTCCTACCCCCCAACAAGGGCCTGTTTGCCATCTGGCCTCCTGCACCTGATACCATATGTCTCTTTGGGTCTAACCTCCTCAATCCTTCCTGCTCCCTCCCCCCCACCATTTCCTGGGATGAATAAACTTGCTTTGAGGTCTAGACCTAGAGGGGTATCACTGTGACTCATCCCATGCTTGGAGTTTGAAAAGTGACTCAGGGCCACCCCAGAGAGAGAACCGTTCATGATGGAGACCATTCCCGAACAAGACCTTCGGTCTGGAGCTCATTGGATTTTTTTAGAAAGTTGGGATGGATTTGAAAAACCTTCAAATTCAATCCCTTCATTTTAGACAGAAGTAAACCGGGGGTAGGGAAAGTTATTTGACCAAATTTATGTAGTTAACAGAAGCTGAACCTGGCTCCTCTGACTCCAAATTCAATACTCTTTCTACTATGAAAGAATTAGCTACAAAAGGCTGAGATCTCAGCTTCTCTCAACATAATTTTGCCTTAAAAAAAAAAGAGTACTCACAGAAAGAAAGAGAATACTCACAGAAGTAAGTATATGTGTGATCATAGAAGATGGAGTCTTGGATGGGAAGACTGGAGTTTCTAGTTCCACATCCATCTCCAACTCATTATGTAACTTTATTTCTCTGTTACTCATCTACCTTATCTGTACAGTGGGGATCACAATACCTGTCTTGCATCCCTAACAGGGCCATCATGTATCTCAAACTAGACTCAAAATTACAAAGCACATTACACAAATTACAGAGGCAACTAGGTGGCTCAGTGGATAGAGTACTGGGCCTGGAGTCAGGAAGATTTCAGTTCAAATCTGGCTTCAGACACTTATTAACTGTGTGACCCTGGACAAGTCACTTAACTTCTGGTTGCCTTAATCCACTGTAGAAAGAAATGGCAAACCACTCTAGTATCTTTGCCAAGAAAACCCCATGAATAGTATTGGCATGACATTGTTCACAGGGCCCACTATGGTCTGCAGGATCACAAAGAGTTGGACACAACTGAACAACTGAACAACAGCATACAAATTATAAAGTACTTTATGTAAATTATACTATATGTAGTATTACGCACCTACTATACATGTAGCATATATATATATATATACATATATATATATAAAGTACTATATAGAAATTATTAAGCACTATACAAATGTAAGGGATTATTATCCCCTGAATAATAAAAAATCTGAATACTTTTATCCAACCATAAAACTATTATTTTGTCCACATGTTTGCTAGAAAACTAAATGTAAAAGAATAATAGACAAATAACAACTTTGTCCTAAGATTTATAAACGGTCTGGACTCTATCAAAAAAGATGAGAATGAGACAATAATGATGATGATGATAAGCCAACAATATATCTACAAAGATGTCAGATCATAAAGATTAATTCACAGAAATGGAGAAGATTATTGGTGCCAATTCAGCACCCAATAAAGTACCAAGGCTAGAATCAGGAAGACCTAAATTTAAATAGGACCTCAGTACCACATCACACCTGTCAGATTGGCCAACATGACAAAACAGGAAAATGATAAATGTTGGAGAAGATGTGGGAAAATTGGAACACTAACACATTGTTGGTGGAGTTGCGAAATGATCCAACCATTTTGGAGAACAATTTGGAACCATGCCCAAAGGGCTACAAAAATGTACATACCCTTTGATCCAGCAATAGCACTTCTAGGGCTATATCCCAAAGAGATCAGACAAATGGGAAAAGGACCCACATGTACAAAAATATTCACAGCAACTCTTTTTGTGGTGGCAAAGAATTGAAAATTGAGATGATGCCCATCAATGGGGGAATGGCTGAGCAAGTTGTGGTATATGAACGCAATGGAATACTATTGTGCTATAAGAAATGATGAACAGGCTGACTTCAGAAAAACCTGGAAAGACTTGTATGGTCTGATGCTGAGTGAAATGAGCAGAACCAAGAGGACTTTGTATACAATAGCAGCCACGTTATGCAATGACTAAGATTGTTAAACTGAACCCTTCTCAGCATTATGAGGATCTAAGACATTTCCAGAGGCCTCAGGATGGAAAATGCTGTCCACATCCAAAGAAAGAACTATGGAAGTCGAATCGCTATCACTTATTTTTACCTTCTGTTGAGTTTTGTTTCATCTTTCTGATGGTTCCTCCTATTGGTTTTAATTTTTACTTCCAACTTCACTAATGTGAAAATATATTTAATGGGTATGTAAATGTAAAGCCTATATCAGATTGTGCACCATCTTGGGGGGGGGAGGAAAGGGGGAGAAAAATTTTCAACTCAAAAGCATATGGAAGTGATTGTTGATAAATCAAAATAAATTAATAAAAGAAACCAATAAAAAAATAAATAAATAGGACCACAGGTACTTACTAGCTTCATGTGATCCTGTTACTTAACTTCTATTTGCCTTAGTTTTCTCCTCTGTAAAAATCAGGATGATAATAGCCCCTACCTCCCAGAGTGATTATGAGAATCAAATAAGATAATATTTATAAAGTACTTAGCATTGTGACTAGTAAATAGTAGGCACTAAATAATGCTGTTCTTATTATTGTCATTGCCACCAGAAATTACAGAAGAGCTCTCCTTTAGGAGCCAGGACTTAGTGGTCAGTGCAGATTATGCAAGAAAATGGTAGAAACCATGCAACATGTCATTGTAAGCTGCTAAAATTTAGCACCTACTGAATACCTAGCAAGACAATCTGGCAGCTAAAATTATATAGCGGAAGTGTAACATCCTTCATAAACTATCAGGCTATGAACCAAATTGTAAATATAGACTTCAAAATAATCTTGAAGATTCTACAAATAAACTGTGGAAACTGACAATTTTCACAGACAAGACTGTTGCCCACAGTCACCCCGACGTAACGTCGATCATAAACATTTTATAATGTTTCGATTGATGCTGCCATATCAAATACTCATAGTCTTCAAGCTATGCGGAATGGAAACTTTCAAAATACAGAGACTAGCAGAAGAAATCCAAATCATGCAGAAACAAGCTGAGGTGTGTATTATCCCTGTCCTCCTGTCTGTTATGGGAATTGTCCCAGGGACATTTTTGTAAGCCTACAGAAGAGGAGCTGACCTCCCAATACTTCTATTCAACTACAAAAAGTAATCATTTTCTTTCCAGAGAATATTAAATGTAAAAGAATAGTAGCAGCATAGTATGGTGACTTGTTCCAGGACTGTTTCGGTCTGAACACTATTTAAAAAGAAGAGATGAAATGATCATTATTAACAAAAACAATGATAAATTCACGACATAAAAAAGGAAAGATTATGATGGTTGAGAGCTAATGTAGAACATAGGATATCATAGCTGGAAGGAACCATCCAATTCAACACCCTCCATTTACAAATAGAAAAACTGAGGCCCAGGGAGGGAAAGTGATTTGCCCAAAGGCACCCAGAGAGTCAATGGAAGAGTCTTTCTTCCATCTCCAGCTGGCTGTACAATGAGGATTCAAAAAAGAATGTTTATTTTTATTGTAGCTCTTTTTTTTTTTAAGACACAGCTGGTAAAGCCTTTGGGATGCAAAGGTTTCAAACATTAAACCAATGTGTAATTGAGTCCAGAGCAATCTAATGGGTCCAAGGTGGGTTGTTAATGAGAGAGAGAAACAAAGTCTAGAGAGAGAAGAGGCAGGACTGGGGCTCCCAGACACAGAGGGACACCCTCACAGACCAGTGACTGTTGCCCTGAGACTTCGGAGGAGAATGGGGCTGGGAGATTGATGGGAGATGGGTCAGTGAGCCACTGTCTCTGCCCCTAAGTAACTCCTTGCCAACCACCTCCCTTAAGATGTTTATTTCTTTTCTATGTGATGTCACACACATCCCTTCACATGATCATTCTTCCCCCCACCCTGCCCCTCACAGAGCCTCAATGAGCTCAATCGCCCAGGGATTCTCCCCCCACCCAGCTCCTCAACTCCCTCTCATCCCAATAGTGTCAAGGGGAAAGGGAATGGAGGAAGAATCCAACTTTGTGCATCAGTTTTATGTGCTGCCCTTCAGATATGATCTGAGGGGACTCCAACTAGGGATCCTGCCTAAAAAATCTACCCAACTACCTTTTTTCCCACCATAATAGCTCCATTTCTTTGGGTTGGGAAAACACTTCATTTTTCCAGCTATCTTGGAGGGATCACAGTGTTGTAAAAGAACCCTGAACAGAGATTTAGGAGGCCTGAGTTTGAATTCTGCCTCCACCATTAACCTGTTGTAGGAGTCACTGACCTTTGCTGTGTCTCAGTTTCCTCCTCTGTAAAATAAAAAGATTGGGCTAAGTCATTTATAAGATTCCTTCATGTTCTAACAATCTATATTTTAGGTCCTTTCTACAGTTGGTATTCTATGTTCTAAGGTTTTTCCCCCTGTGACATTACATGTTTTATGTTCAAGGTCCCTTCCAATTTAAACAAATCTGTATTCTGAGGTTCTTCTCATCTTGGACGTTCTCCCATGTTTTAGGTTCCCTTCCAACTCTGATATTCTGTGTTCTACTGTCTTTTCAAATTATGACATTTTTCTTTGTAAAGGTTCTTTCTGCTTCGACATTCTCTACTCAAATGACCCTTCCAGCTCCCTCAAAGTAAGGTTCTTTCTACTTCTCAAGTAGTCCCTGGTTATAGCCTGCCTGGGATTATTAGTCATTTTTTGCATATACGTGAATGCTGTCTTTCCAGCTACATTGTAAATGGACTCCTGGAGAGAGGGCTCATCTTTATTTGTTCTTCAGCCCAAAGCAAAGGGTCTAACACTCAGCAGACGTGCAGTCAAATGGTGATTTGATCGAAAGGTTTTTGTTATTGCTATTAGTAGTGGATTTTTCTTCTCAAATCAGCCTTAGATCAGTCTGAACCCCATGAGAAAGTCCTTTGATGGGATGGGGACCCAACTTTAACTGTGTGATCCTAGGCAAGTCACTTAACCTCTGCTTGCCACAGTTACCTCATTTTTAAAGTGAGGCTAATAATAGCACCTTACCTTCCAGGGTTTTTGTGAGGATAAAACAAGGTAATATTTGTAAATCACTGTAAGTCTTAAAGAGCTATTATAAATGCTGGCTCTTATTCATATCAGATAGACTTTGAATAATACGACCCCCACCATTTAGTTCCCTTTCCGAGAATAGTGTTACCCACGAAGGGTCACGAAGAGTTGGACGTGTCTGAAAAGTGACTAAAAAACAAAAATATGCCAGGTAATGTGCTAAGCACCTTTTACAAATATTATCTCATTTGATCCTCATAACAACTCTGTGAGGTGGGTGCTATTTTTATCCCCATTTTACAGCTGAAGAAACTGAGGTAGACAGAGGTCAAATGATTTGCCCAGGGTTACACAGCTACTACATATTTGAGGCTGGATTTGAATTCAGGTCTTCCTGACTGCAGGCCCAGCACTCTATCTCTAGCATCAGCCAGCTGCCTCCAAGGAAATTGTTAAAGACTTTGAGAGCCCCAGATAGAAATAGCCACCAAATGCCACTGTGGCCTGCTCTTCCTGTGCATGTCCCAGTCATCAACCGAGTTCAAACTCAGTACCAGGTAATAGCATCCACCATACTCAGACACCAGGTAGTCTTCAGTTAATGCCTTCTGGTGTTAACTTTAGCTGGTCCCCAAAGAGTTAAAATTCATCCCACATATGCTATGCTAGCCCTGGAATATTGCATTTGCTGTAACCGTTGAGATGCTGATGACTTCACTTGATATCCTGGCAGCACGCTCCCTACTACTCTACAAGAGCCCAGGAAAGGTACCATAAGAGAGGCCAAATGGAAGAAACATCTCTGTGTGGGGCTGATCCTGAGACTTCCATTCACATGGCCTGTACCAAGGAACAGTTGCCTCCATACATCAAGATCCTGTTATATTAAGCAAAGTCATCTTTGACATTCAGGATGATTTGAGTATAGCTCTTGGGACTATAGCAGGTGAGGGGCCTGGCCTCCTGCTGGTATGAAGTACAGCTCCCCTGAGTGATATACTTCACTTTCTCTAGGGCCACCTAGACAATTCATTCTATTCTCCTGGGAACTGGAATCACAAAAAGGCAGCTCTCTTTGGAGGCTTAGACAGAGAACTGGTCCAGATCTCCAGCTGCCTTTCTATTGCCTCATAGGGCACTATTCTTTAAGAGGACAGTGTGTTGTAGTGGTGAGAACACTAACCAAGGAACCAGGATGCTGAGGTTCATCGGCTTATAAATCCAGGGCTAGAAGGGACCTCAAAGGCCAACTCATCCAACTCCTTCATTTTACAGATAAGGAAACTGAGGCCCAGGGATGTTAAAGCAAGATATCCAAAGTCATAAAAGTAGTAAGCATCAGAGGTGGGATTTGAACCCAGGTCTTTTTATTGTAGAACCTCAAATCCAAAAATTTTAGGTTCTAAAGTGCAATTACAAAATTCTATGAGTTATGTATAAAATTCTAAGTTTCTAAGATTCATGGCCCAGTGCCCTTGGGATAGACCAGACCATACTCCAAGGGCTCTTTAAATTGTACCAAGACAGCTCTAAAGCAATGTGTGATGGAATTTAGAGGATCAAATCAGTAATTTTCCTATCAAAAGATGGTGTTGATTGGGAAACAGCAGAAGTTAGAGGAGCTGAAGTGAATATCAGAGATTAAGGAAAAGAGTCTCATGGGGCCACAATGACATCTGCAGCCCTCAGAACACTCCGGGAGGTTGCAATCAGAGCTACAAGGCTCTTATTAAAAGCACACCTCACCAGCGAGGAGCTGTCTGCGTGGGAGAACTTTCCGGCCTGCGTGAGAATAAAAAACATATTCTCTTAGCTTTTGAAAAAATGATATGAAGAGAAGAGCCACCATTACTCAGAGTCTGCTTAGTCCAGTGGAGCGGGGGAGGGGGGAAATAAATAACCATGAAGGGGAGAAAGATTTCCTAACAAATTTTATTGATGCTGTGATTAAAAGCGATATCGTGCCCTTAAAAAAAATAAAAGTGATACTACAATGTAGAAACACACGAGGGCACTCCAACAAACAAGAAGTTCGTTTCAGGGCCCATCAGAGCTGTCAGGGAGGGATATTAGAACAGAAAATGTTAGAGCTGGAAAGGGCCTTAGAATGTCAGAATATTTGAAAAGAAAGGGATTTTAGAACATAGAATACAGAATGTCAGAGCTGGAAGAAACAATAGAATGTTAGAGCAGGCAGGAACCTCAGACAACATCTAGTCACATCCTTTCATTGAACAGATTCAGAAATTAACTGAAGCTTAGCACAGTGCCTGGCACATAGTAGGTGCTTTAATAAATGCTTGTCGACTAGAGAGGTGAAATGATCTCCACATCACACAAAGTTTTGGACAGGGAGATCCATATTAGGGAATGAGCGTTTGCTAATCACTTATTATGTGCCAGGCACCGTGCCTAAGCTCTTTACAATATTATTTCACTTGATCCTCATAACAACAGTGGGAGGTAGGTGCTGTTATCCTCATTTTACAGATGAGGAAACTGAGGCAGACAGAAGTTAAGTGACTTGCCCAGGGTCACACAGCTAGCAAGTGTCTCAGGCCAGATATGAACTCAAGTCTTCCTCACTTCAGGCCCAACGCTGTAATCACTGTGCAACCCAGCTGTCACTGATCTATTGGTATTTAAGTCAACCTCTCACATTAGAGATAAAATTATCCCTAGAGTGAAACAAAAGGTAGAGGAACAATTGTGCCAGGCCTGTGTTTCCCCCTCCTTCAGTGACTCAGGGAAGAGGGATAGGGTGTAGTGGGAAGAGACCTGAAAGTCTGAAGGCCTAATTCTACTCCCAGCTTTGTTATCAATACACCATGTGATCTTCAGCAGGTCTCCTTTCCGCTCTGGACCTCAACTTCCTATTGATAAAATGAGGGGGTTAGACTAGATCTTCTCCAAGGCCCCTCCCAGCCCTGGCATTCTATGTTCTAAGGTCCCTCCCACTTCTAACATTCTATGTTCTAAGGTCCCTTCTAGCTCTGACATTCTATCTTCTAAGGTCCCTTCTAGCTCTGACATTCTATGTTCTAAGGTCCTTCCCAGTTCTAACATTCTGTGTTCTAAGGTCCCTTCTAGCTCTGACATTCTATCTTCTAAGGTCCCTTCTAGCTCTGACATTCTATGTTCTAAGGTCCCTTCTAGCTCTGACATTCTATCTTCTAAGGTCCCTTCTAGTTCTGACATTCTATGTTCTACGGTCCTTCCCAGTTCTAACATTTTGCATTCTAAGGTGCCTTCTAGTTCTGACATTCTATGTTCTAAGGTCCTTCCCAGTTCTAACATTCTATGTTCTAAGGTGCCTCTCAGCTCTGACATCATATATTCTAAGGCCCTTTCTAACTCTGATATTCTATGTTCTAAGGCCCTTTCCAACTCTGATATTCTATGTTCTAAGGCCTCTCTCAGCTCTGACATTCCTTTCAATTTGTGTATACACACACACACACACACACACACATATATATATATATTTTATTTTACACACACATATATTTATTTGTGTGTGAATATATATACATATATATTTATATTGTATATATATTGTATATGTTATATATATTATGTGTATATATATATATATATATATATATGTATTTTTTTCCAGGTCTGACCTTCAATGTTCTGTGTTTTAAGTAAGACTCCTTCTATTTCTTAAATTTTATGTTCTAAGAGTCCCTTTACTTCTGACTTTCTATGAGTCTAGCAGTTTAAATGTACTGAGTCTGTGGTGAGAGAGGACATACGGGTAGCAGTGTCTTGGAAGCAAGTGGAAGCAGAGAAACTTACAGTACCTGCCTCAATCATCACTTGGAGAGTTCTGGACCTATGGCCAAGTAGTTTCTATGCAAAGAAAATGTGCATCACATTAGATTTACCTGGAAAAAGCATTTGATCAGCTCTAACAGAGTCATATAAGATCATAGCCCTTTGCTAACTGTAGAGCACCATGAAAAATGGATTGGAATTATGATAATGTTGATAATTATTTCCTTAGCATTGTATTTTAGTATGCCATAGACTTCTTTTCCTGCTGGACTCAAACTCTCTGTCTCTGTCTCTCTGTCTTTCTCTCTCTCCTTACTTACTTGCCAAGTGTTATAGGTAAAGGACAGAGACAGGGATACCTCAAAGTTAATTTGCAACTATTCTCTCAGACAAAAGCCAAGATGTCTTTGTCTAAATTCAGGCTGTATCATCAATAGCTGCTCTTCCTAATATGACCAATTCAGACTCCCGATTTTCTTTCTACTGCTCAAAGGTAAACACAAACCAACCAGTCCCTTCCAAGGGATCTTTTTTTCTTCCTAGGAACAATGGTTGTGGTCCTTCATAGTTGAAGAGGACCAAAATGATACCACTACGTTGGGGTCAAGATAGAATGTGTTCAAACGTGGCTGATCAGACCTATATGAGCTTGGAAACCTCTCCCACAGGTCGGGCACAAATAGTCTGTATGAACATTTGGAGAGGAGATATCTCTAAATTTGGACATCTCACATTACTTTTGAACTACTACAATTCTGCCTTGCTCACAGAGCACGACACCTTCTTTCATTCAGGCATGGAACAATATACCAGTCATGGCTCTCTGAACCAGTGCCTGAATGGGGACTTTCTGAGAGAGACACACCAACTCATATAAGTGAACAATAAGTTAAGACATTCCAACACTGTGGATCCCACAATACTGGCAATAACTCATTTACAGAATGTAGCAAGGTTTCTTTTTAAAAATAACTTGCCTTTTAAAAAAATAACTTAGCTAAAGCTAAGGCTTGGTCATACCAGCATCAAGGCATGGCTGCTGCTGGTGTTTGTAAGCTACCACCTTAATGAGACAAGGAAAAGCATCCTGTCTCATTGGTGTGACTGTGTTTCTTTTTCTCCATTCCCATACAGTTGTGATCTTATGATCTGCGTATATTTTGATAAAAGATGTTTATTTAATTCTGTATCCTTGCATGGCAGGGGAAGAGAGGACACGGCTTTTACTGAGCGCACATGTTGCTATCGAGTCTGGACATCCCTGATTCTCTTTTCTCTCACCTACCCCTTGGTTCTCGCTACAGTAGGGGTTGGGCTGAAGGAGAATTGCACCGGCTGTCTGATCTGCTCAGAGGAAAATGGCTGTTCCACCTGTCAGCCAAGACTTTTTCTCCATATCCGCCGAGATGGCATCCGTCAGTACGGGAAATGTGTGCACGACTGTCCCCACGGCTACTTTGGTGTGCGTAGCCATGAAGTCAACAGATGCAAAAGTATGTGAGGCTTGTGGCCAAGAACATCTACCCCGCACCATCCTTCTTCCCCCAGACCCAGAAGGGTTTTTCCCCCCTTCCTCCCTGATACTCCCTGACATGACCCTGTTCACAAAAGCGAGTAGGTAGCAAATTGACCTGGGAATGCAGAGATGGGGATTTGGTTCCAGGCTCACTTTGTGACCTTAGTAAAGTCACTCACTTGATCTCAACTCAAACAAGGGCATCATCTTTGCCTTAAGCTTCAGCTCATAGGGAATGAAGGTGTCAGTGCAGCACACAGGAAAAACTTACGGGCTGGATTTTCAAGTCCAAATTCACCCTATTGTGTGGTCTTGAGAAAGTCCTTTTCTTTCTCTTGGCCTGAGGTTCTCCTATTAAATGAGGCAATTGGATTAGAGGATTCCTAAGGTTCCATTCAGCTTGACAATCTTTTGACTTAGAAGCAATAATGAAGTGTAGTAGAGAGGACTTGTGTTCAGGAAGACCTCAGTTCAAATCCTATCTTATTCAGACACTTTGGAGTTATGCAACCCTGGGCAAATTATAGGATCATAGATTTAGAGGCTAGAAGAACCTTAGATGTCATTGAGTCTGCTGCCCTAACTTTGCAGTTGTGGGAACTCAGGCCCAAGATCACAGAGTTAGTCACTTAACCTGTCAGCCTCACTTTCCTCAACTGTAAAATAGAGATACTAATGGCGTGTTCACAGGGTTGTTGTAAAACTCAAAAAAGATAATATGTGTAAAGAACTTTGTAAACCTTACAGTGATATATAAAAGTTAATTATCATTATTCTTCGATTCCATGGTAAGGATTTAGGACCCATATTATTGTGTTTTGCCCTGCTGAATAGCATGCCCTTCTTCTGCTCCTGATGGCTACTGGGTGGCGGTGAGGGGTCTTCTACCCTACTGTTCCTCATGGCAGAAGCTGTTGCTGTGTTACAGAATGCGGGTCCACCTGTGAGAGCTGTTTCAGCCAAGACTTCTGCATTCGGTGCAAAAGAAGGTTTTTTTTGCACAAGGGGAAGTGTGCTTCCACCTGCCCACCAGGCACCATTGCCCACCAGAGCACGTGGGAATGCCAAGGTAAGCCAGAAGCCAGAGGCCACTGCCTCAACCTCCCCCTACCCCAGTCTATTTTTTTCTTAATGACCTGGGACCAAGACTCCACCCTACCATCTAATTCTGTGGTGGTCTCAGATAAATCTCTTTTTTTCCTGAGCCTCAGTTTCCTCCTCTATGAATAAGGGGAAAATCTCTCTTCTTACCAGGACTGTTGTAGCAATCTGATGGGGCAATAGAAGGAAAAGTATTTTGAACCTAAAGAACAATGCTTGATTCTTATGAATAAAGTTATAATTATTTTGATCATTAATAATGGTTATGAATCATCTATTGAAGGAACTAGGATCTGGTTTACCCTGTAGAAGAGAGAGGACTTAGGGACATGATAGCTAACTTCAAGTATTTGAATGGCCATCAAATGGAGAAAAGATCTTTCTGCTTAGTCTCATAAGGCAGAAGCAGAAGAAATGGGTAGAAGTTGAGGAAATGAATTTAGGCCTGACACTAGGAAAAACCATTGTAGATACCCCAAAGTATAATAAGTTGCCTGGAGAGGTGATGGTCTTTCATTCCTTGGGAGGGAAAGCTTGCAAGGCAAGGGTGGATGACCACTTGTGTATGTCTTAGTGGGAATTCCTTTCATGTGTGGGCTGGACCACATACCACTGAAGTCCCTTTCAAGTCACAAATTCTGGGATAAGTGATGGAAGACCATGACCCCAACCCCACTCAACATAATGCAACAACAGACTCAGAGTTGAGAGGGACAGAAACTAGACTTGTAATTTCACTGGCCTGGAGAACTCCCAGGTGAGGAAATTCACTCTACTAATACAAGTTGGCACCTTATCTGCAATTTGGCATCTTAGAGAGGATCTAGCCCTAGAGCACTGAAGGGTTAAGTGACTTTCCCTCATGGCAGGCAGCCATTGTGTGTCTTTTATATTTCAAACACCGTGCTACGCACTTTACAATTATTATCTCATCTGACCATCACAACAACCTTGGGAGGAAGGTGCTATTATTAATCTCCATTTTACAGATGAGGAAACTGAGGCACACATAAGTTAAGTGACTTGCCCAGGGTCACACAGCTAGTAAGTGCTGAGACTGGATTTGAACTCAGGTCTTCCTGACTCCAAGCCCAACACTGCAGATCTTCCTGGCTTTGATATTTGGTCTCTATTTATTAAACAAAGCAACCACTAATATCAGTTCTGAGACTTGTTAGTTGTGTGATTCAAGTCGCTTAAACTTCTCTCAGCTTCAGTTTTCCCATACTACCTCACAGAACTATTGCAAGGAACACTTTGGGAAGGCACAGTAGTCCAGTGGAAAGAGAGCTGACTTTAGAGTTAGCCTGATTTTGAATTCTGGGTCTATGACTTATTGTCTCATGTGACTTTAGGTGATTCATTTAACCTCTGTTGGGCTCAGCTTCCTCATTTGTAAAATCAAAGGATTGTGGGACAGCTAGGTGGTGCAGTGGATAGAGTAACGGCCCTGGAGTCAGGAGGACCTGAGTTCAAATCTGGTCTCAGACACTTGACACTTACTAGCTGTGTGACCCTGGGCAAGTCACTTAACCCCAATTGCCTCACAAAAATAAAATAAAATCGAAGGATTGGACTAACTGGACTCCAAAGTATATTCTGGTTCTTAAATCTTTGATCTTGAGTCTTTCTTTGGAAATGTGAATTATCAGTTTATAGAGTGTATATATATATATATATATATATATATATATATATAGACATACACATATACATATATATAAATTATCAATTTATTACATTCTTCCTTTCCTCTCCTTGTCCTTCCCTTCAACTCCTACTGCCACCCCACACCATCTAGAGGAATGTGAATTTGGACCCTGGAGTATCTGGAGTCCCTGCAGCCAGGACGGGAAAACCTGCGGGTCAGCCTGGGGCCTGGAGACCCGAGTGCGTGAGGTCAGCCGAGGCAGTCGAGAGGAGGGGGCGGCAGGCTGCCAAGCCCTGTCTGAGTCAAGAAACTGCCCCATCAGCAGGCATTGCCCTGGAGGTGAGGACCTGAGGGGGCCCATGACAAGCCAGGCCACTGGGGGCTGAGCCAGCCTGAGAATCAGAGACTATTAGGAGAGATTTCAGAATACAGATTGTCAGAGCTGGGAAGGACCCTGCAGACCATCTTGTCCACTCCCTCGTGTTGTAAGTAAGGAATCTGAGGCCCAGGGAGAGGAAGTCACAGAGCCAGCAACGGCATACAAGGACCGGAGTCCAGATCTCCTGACTCCTTGACCCAAGAGCTGCCCCTAACCTGACTCCAAGCTCCATGTCACAGCATCACATTTGGGCCACACGAACCCCACTATAGCCTCGAATTAGGTAACTGGCTGTATAAAAGGTCTGCAGGAACCTTGGTTTGCGTCTTAGGTAAGAGTTGGGGGTGGCTGACATGAAGGAAAGGCTTGACCTAGTTATGAGTAGGTGGAAGCCAGGAAAAATGCACATCACTCTTGTACCTGATTGTCTCAGTTGGGATAGTTCTAACAAATACCCCCTTTTATTAGCAAGAGGAAAAACTGCAGGAGTTTGAGTCGGGAAACATATTAGAAAGGATTAACGTCCTTGGTAAAAGCATTTAAAAGACTTAGGACATTGTTAGGCTGTAGGAGTCTCCCCAAAATAGGGTCAGAGTATAAAGTATGGTAGAATTTAGGCTATCCCTGACACCTGTGTTATAATGGGGGACCCCCCCCCAGCAAGAAAGGGGCAACCAGCTTTACAATAACACATGCGCTAGGGCAGCTAGGTGGTGCAGTGGATAGAGCACCAGACCTGAAGTCAGAAAGACCTGAGTTCAAAACCGGCCTTAGACCAAACACTTGACACCCACTAGCTGTGTGACCCTGGGCAAGTCACTTAACCCCAATTGCCTAAAAAAAAAAAATAACACATGCGCTGAAAGGCTCTGGAAGGAAGGAAGCAAGCATTTATTAAGCACCTACTATGTGCCAAGCACCGGGCTTAGTGATTTGTGGATATTTTCTCATTTGATCCCCACAACAATCTTGGGAGGTAGGTGCTATTATTGTCCCCATTTTGTAGGTATAGAAAACTGAGGCACCCAGAGATGATACAACTTGCCCAGGGTCACACAGCTGGTGAGTGTTTGCAGAAGGCTGGCTTTGAGCTCAGGTCTTCCTGACTCCTGGCCCGGTGCTCTATCCATTACAACACCTAGCTGGTTAGTCCTGGATATTACTTGTTGTTGTTAACCCTTCACTTTTGAAGACCACCAATAACATAATGGTGATGTCTTGACTTGTGAGTGAATCGGATTTAAGTGAGGCAGAATTGTACAAAGTCACCAGCCTCACTGTCTCTCCCAAGATCATCAAAGTCCGGTGACAGGACAGCATTCAAGATGACTGGCATTGGCCCTGGAAGCAGTGGACGACCTCAGCATCTTGGATGCCTGACCAGGCTCTGAGCTCTCCACAGCACCTGCTTCCACTGCCTTCATGGCCATTGGAACAAATTGTTCACATCTGCCCATTCCACCAGGGGAAGTCTTCATATGCTTGGGGTAGACATTCCCCTAACTCACTCATGGGTTTGAGGCCTGTCAGTTATCCTCAGCATGGTTTAGCCAAGACAATTTTACTGGGGCTGTGGCTGCTGCTAATGCTACAGCTTCTTGGAGCCACAGGTGAGAGTTGGGTGCCGGTGGACACCAAAGGTGAATGGGCAGCCCTGAGAGGGTCTCAGCAAGCCCTCACACCAGAGGTGCTAGGCCTCCCTGAACACCCCATACACCCATATTGCTTATGGGTCAATGGAGGAAGGTCCCAAGGCTTGTCCAACATGTTGACTACTTCAGTCACTGCTGGTGATTGACACAGCCACAAATGATATGACCAGAAGGATTCTAGACAGCATTGCTAAAAATTATAAAGTCTTGACCCAGAAATGGAGGGGGAACAGGTAATGTTTTCCTCACTGCTGCAGACTGAAGGCAAGGGCTACAGAAGAAAAAAAATCTGTTTGGGGATATAGAAATGGTGTTTGAGGATGGGGTTTCAATTTCTGGGCCACACTTGAAAACTTAGACATGACAAGCTCTTGGTCAGAAATATAGTATGTCCCACTCTTACCTGTGGCTCCAAGAAGCTGTGGCATGTGCGTGGCCACCCTACCCCTACCCCCACCCTGATAAAACCATCTAGGCAGAGGGCAATCAAGAGGCCTCAAGAGTTTAGGAGTACAAGGCTCATTGCATGTGTGAGCATATCTGTATCCATGTGTGTGCACATGGGCATATGTATGGAGGAGACATCAAGTCATTCCTCTCTGACTGTGGCTCAGAATAGCACCACCTGAGGGCATCCGAGTGACAAGGACCATTGGAAGTTTGAACTAACTAGAAACATGGTGGCAGCTGGCACCAATTAAGGGGAAACTTCTCTCCCTTCACCACAGCTCCTCCTCCTCCCTGCTCGGTCATTAAGACAGCAGTATGTGAGCAAAAGAGGAGGAATGTAGGACTCCCCAGTAGACAGTCCGTGGAGGGTGGGAAGGGTTTGTGAGTGTGCCCATGCTTGTGCCTATGTGTCCAGATGTGATCTGAGGAGGCAGCAGAAGCTGATTTCCCTTGCACATCCTGGACAGTGACAGACCTCCAACTCACCAGCTTTCTTGGCTCCAAAACTTGTAGTGGCTGGAGATGAGGATAAGGGAGGGAGACGGTAAGGTACACTGGAAAGAGCACTGTCTTTGGGACCAGAAAACCTGGATTGGAATCCTGACTGTGCCATTCACTTGCTGTGATGCCCTGGTCAAGTCATTTAACTTTTCTAGACTTGTTTCCTTATATATATAAAGGAGTTGTGTGTGTTGGGGGGGGGGGAGAGATATTGAACTAGATGTCTTCTAGCTCTAAGCTCTATATACCCAATTCTGACTCAGAGGAAGCCCCCAAAGAAATTCAGTGACTCTGGCCTGAGTTAGAACCTGATTCCTCCTCCCTCTTTCCTATTAGCCACCTTGTTAGGCCTATTTGGATCCACAAGAGGACTCAGCCGGGGGAGCTGGGACTACTGTCCCCCATCAACAAATCTTTATCAAGTACCTACTGAATGCAGAACCCTATGCTAGGTTCTGGGAGAGATAGAAGGTTTGGATAAGATGCATAGACTTCCCTCAGAGTGCTCAGAGTTCGTGAGGGAGATAAAATGCAAATGGACAGCTAGGACAGAAAAATAAAATGATGTGAGTATATCAAGAAGGTACAGAGCACTGTACCATATGCGGTGTGAATGGGTCAGTAATTAGCAGCTGCAGAAATCAGGGAAGACTTCTGGGAGGAAATGGCCTTTGAGCTGAGCTTTAAAGGATGGATAGAAATTCAGTAGTCCTGGACAAGGAAGAAGGAGATTCTGAACAGGAAGAACAAAATAAACAAAGGCAAGTAAGGAGGAAGAAAGGACTAAGAATATGTTGGGGAAAGACTCCAGTGCAGGTTAGCTTTAGCACAGAGTATGTAAAGAGAAGTCACATTAGTCTGGAAAGGGAAGGTAGCACCAGACTGTGGAAGGCCTTGAATGTCAAGCAAAAAGTCACTAGCTCTTTCTTGGTTTGGGGGTGAGGGGTGGTGGGGTAGGGGAGGTGGCTCTGCACCCCTGGCCCTCTCCTGATAGATCAGGATAACCCACCTCATGTGGAGGCAGCTACCTGTGGAGTGGTCAGAAGGGCATTGGAGCTCCCTTTTAGCACTTCAATCCTTTGAGCTAAGTTTTGACCTCTAGGCTCTCCTTGAAAATCATGAACTCTTTGGGGGAGGAAGCACATGCTTATGTGTTCCACCACCCTGAAATCTGGCTCCCCATTACTTGCACTCATTGCTCCTAATTCTACCCTCAAAGGCCAAGCAGAACCCATCTCATCCCTCCTCCCCACAACGGCTCTTCAGATACTTAATACAGTAACTAGGTTTCCTGCCCAACCCCACCCCACTTTTCTGTTCCTTTGATCTTCCCACAGCTTAGCCTCTAGTCCTCTCATCTTTCCAGTTGCCCTCCTTTGGACAGCTCCAGTTTCTGCAGGGCCTTCCTAAAATGTGCCCAGAGGGACAACTAGGCGGTGCAGTGGATAGAACACCGACCCTGAGGTCAGGAGTACCTGAGTTCAAATCCAGCCTCAGACCAAATATTTGACGCTTACTAGCTGTGTGACCCTGGGCAAGTCATTTAACTCCAATTGCCTTAAAAAATAAATTTAAAAAAATGTGCCCAGAGAACTGGTCACAATCCTCCTGTTGGGTTCTGACCAAGGCAGAGAACAGAAGAATCAATTCTTCTGGTGACAATCAAGCAGCCCCCAAGGAATTATGAAGAACCTCTTATATGGTGTGGTAGAGAAAGAGCTGGCCTTGAAAAGATGAAGACCTGGGTTCAAGTCCTCCCTCTGAGGGAGGCTATGTGACCTTGAGCAAGTCACTCGGCTACTCAATGCTCTAGACCAGTTCTCTGAGACTCCAAATAGCAGAGATGCACACCTCTAGTGATGGGTTGAGTTCCTTATCTGGGAGTTTCCTATATGGGTGAAATCACAAGTCCATTCCCAGTCCTTTTTTGTTATTTATTGTTCAATCATTTCAGCTGTGTCCAACTGTTCATGATCCCATTTGGGGTTTTCTTGGCAAAGATACTGGAACAGTTTGCCGTTTTTCCTTCTCTAGCTCATTTTACAGATGAGGAAACTGAGGCAGAGAGGGGTTAAGTGACTTGCTTAGAGTCACACAGCTAGCTGGTATCTGAGATGGGATTTGAACCCAGCTATTCTTGACTGCAGATCCCATCTCTGCAGGAGAAGGGGTTGAGCTTCAGGATATCACACATGCTGAAAGGCTTGGCCTGGTCGGTTCTTTTGGGGTGATGGAAGAAGGAACCAGAGATGTTTCTGTGGGACTGGCTAAGTCCCTGCCCTTTGAGGTAGAAGTAGATGTGCAGAAGAAACAGCTGAATCTCTAGTGGGATGCAATAGGTGTTGGGGGGACCTCCTGCCTGAAAATGTCCCTCTTGCCAGCCATGGAGGCCAGAATTCTACCATTCCAAGACTGACTTCTTCTGAGTTAAGCTGTTGTCCCTACAGAAATCAAATGAGACATTGTATATCAAACACTTCATAAACCATAAGGGACCATCCTAATAGAATTATGGTTCTTATCCTTTTCTGATACTTCCCTGTGGCTTGAAGATGGCCTTGGGTTCTTAAAGACTTCTCAAATGTCAGTGGAATTGAAGCTATGACAGGTCCTATTAAGCTGGAAAAGATTTCAGTATGATCCCAGATTCAGATTGTATCTTCTGTCCAAGGACCGCCCCAACTAAGGCTTATTAAGGATAACTAAGGCTTGAGCATGAATTCTTTGATGATGATTATGACCCGGTCCCCAGATAATGAAGACGTAAAGTCTTTCTTTGACACCACACCATACCATGCATATATTAATTAGACTCATCCGGGAAAGGTGAAGGGAGCGGCTTTGAAGGGACGAATGGATGAATAAGCACTTACAAGAGTTTAGTACGTATGTGCCAGGCCATGTGCTGTCAGGAACACAAACACAAGCAAGAGGGACAGCTCCTGCCTTCAAGTGAGATAATACATCGAGGGGAGGAGAGTTCTTCAAAGGTTAATTGGAGTGAATGGTGATTGGAGTCATAGTGAAGTCAATTGATGTGTGCTTTCGGGAATGATAGTGTTGGATTAATCGCTGTTCTCAGAGGTAGAGCTGGAAAATGGAGGGAAAGGTTGGGGGTAGGAAGAGGAGGAGTATGAATCCTTCATCTAGTAGCATGGCTTGGAGATGATAGGCAAGTAGCATGGTGGGCCTGAGACAGCGCAAGATGAGGCGAACCTCCCCGGTCAGAGCCCAGGATTAGAGGGTGGGACTTTCTGGACAAAGGTGGAGGCTGGCGCTCAGGTGGCATGGCTTGGAGATATGCAGGTTTGGGGTAGGAAGGAGAAAAACTCATTAAACTGAAAATTAGGATGCATGCTTCCTTTGGGAAAATCCTCTGTCTAATGAGGTAAAGTTAGGGGTGGAAACAGAAAGAACCCTGGAATCACAGGCAAGAGATGAGAATTCTAACCCTTACTCTGACATTAACTTGCCCCATGACCTTGGGCAAATCCCTTCATTTTTCCATGCCTCAGTTTCGTTTTCTATAAATAATACTCGTGTTACCTCACAGGGCTGGTGTGAGGAAAGTCGTTTGTCTTATAGAAATGGGAATTGCTCTCAGGATTTAAAGCTATGAAGAGATTTTAGAAGGAATTAGCTTAATTGCCTTATTTTACAGAAGAAGAAACTGAGGCTCAGAGAGGTTAAATGTCTTGACCAAGGCTACATATGAGCTACTTTTTGTCCCTTGGTTGCTAGCCTCAATTCAAACCACAGACGAAGGAGCCTTAAAAAAATAAGATGTCAGAATAGAAAGGAAAGGGCTCCAAATTCAGATTATTTATCACAGGGATGAGAGGTGAAAGGTGCATTAGAGATAATCTAGTCTTACCTCATCATTTTCTAGATGAGGAAATTGAGGCTGAGGCCTTCAATGCCCTCTCCAAAGTCACAGAGTTAATTTGTTAGCCTAGCAGTTGAATCCAGGTTCTCTGAAAGTGCTTTTTCTACTAGGTGAGTAGCTAGGAGGCACAGTGGAGAGGGCCCTGGGCCTGGAGTTAGGAAGACTTGAGTTTGAATCCTGCTGCCGACCTTTAATAGCTGTGTGACCCTAGGCAAGTCTCTTAACCACTCTCAGCCTCAGCTTCCTCTTCTGTAAAATGAGGGTAATTTATACCTCCGTCCTAGAGTTGGCATGAGAAACAAATAATATAGGTAAAGCACTTGACTAATCTTAAAGCACCATATAAATACTATATTTTATTATTACTATATATGCTACATATCATTATTATCATATATATTACTATATAAATGCTGTATAACATTATTACCATGGTTCAACCTCCTCATTTTAAAAATGGAAGAAGAGGAATAAACATTTATATAGCACCTACTGTGTGCCAGGCATTGTGCTAAGGACTTTATTTCATTTAATCCATAGAACAACCCTGTGAGGTAGGTGTTATTATCATCCCCATTTTACAGTTGAAGAAACCGAGGCAAACTGGTTAAGTCCAGGGTCACACAGCTACTAAGTGTCTAAGGCTGGGTTTGAACTTAGGTCTTCATGACTCGAATGCAGCATTCTCCACTGCGCCACCTAGCTGCCTAATGGGAAAATGAGAATTAAAGTGATTTGTCCGCGGTTGTATAGCAAATTCTAGCCGAGTCTCGGCTCCCAGTTGAGTGGTACGTCCACTGTACTGCGCTCTTCCGTGTGTGTTTCTTTTGGGGGAAGGAAATGCTTATGCGTGGCATCAGCCCCTTGGAGACACTCCCATGTGGTTGAACTGATAGCGGCTGGATCAATCCCCGGACTGAGCTGCGTCCCCCGGGGACCTCTCCGTCCTTGGTTGTGTCTGCTGGCACTTATGTCCTCCAAGGCTCCTTTCCCTCAAAGTGGGATTCCTGGATTTTTAAAGGAAGTTTCCATGTCTCAGATCATAAAAGCTAAGGGTGGGGAGACAGCCCTCCTCTCTGTGCCAAGAACAGTAGCCAGGGTGGGAACAGGAGCACTGGAGGCGTTTGTCTAGACTGGCAGAGTGGGAGACAGAGCAAAGGAGAATTATTTACAGACCTCAGAAATACAGTCAGGGGATACAGACACAAAGGCATTAGGTCCATAAGTGAAGTCAGATCCCAAAGGAGGATATTTTCCCATCCCACCCCCAATTCCTGGCCCTGACCAGAGGTAAAGTAGTTTTGGAAAAGTGGCTCTGTGTTTTGGGGAGGGACAGAGGTGAGTTTTGAGTAGAAATGAGGTATGTCTCACTTTATTCAATAAAAGCTTAAGAACATTGGAGGGTCTTAAAGGGTCTTAGGGTCTGTAAGGTCTTAAAGGGACCTTAGAACATAGAATGTTAGATTGGAAGGGACCTTAGAACATGGAATGTTAAATGTAGAAGGGACCTTAGAACACGGAATGTGAGAGCTGGAAGGAACCTAACACCGAATGTAAGGTGTGGAAGGGATAACAGAGGTAGAAGAGACCTTATGACAAAGACCACAGGTTAGAGCCAGAAGAGGCCCTAGAGGTCGTCTACTCTAACTCTCATTTTACAGAGGAAGAAAGTGAAACCTAAAAAGAGAAAGTGATTTGCTTACCCAAAGTTATCATAAATGCCCTCAGCCAGCCCCACGGCCCATTTAGCCTGGGGTCCTATCTCTGACAGGTGTCTTGTGGGAGGGTAAAATGACCTTTCATCCGTGCCTCCCAAATCATCTGTCTATGGAAAGACTCAAGTTTCTTCATCTATAATATGAGGAGATCGAACTAGACAATTCCTATGGTGTAATATTCTCCTTCTCCTCTGGCTTCCAGGCTCTCAGATACTTTCAGAATCCACTTTCAATATATTTCCTTCTACCCTTCTCTACAGCTCTCAGAAATCATAGCTAGAAGGGAATGATCTGATCTCCCCATTTTACTGGGGCACAGAGAGGTTCAGGGACTGTGTGTGATCACACAGGGAAAGAGTAACAGAGCTAAGATTCGAACCCAGGTCTTCTGACTCCAAGTCTTGTTCTCTTTCCATTACACCAAAAAGGGATGTGATACAGTTTGTAAATCATAAAGCATTATAAGGAACTATTATCTACATGCATGCCATTCAAAGAGTGAAATGGTGTTCTGTGATCCTGTTTCAGAGAAAAACCTGACCCGAAAGCGGGGGAGGAAGGAAAGGAGGCATCGGAAAGAGCGAAAGATGGAGCGTTCCCAGTGAATGCCACCCCCGCCTGGCACAAGGACATCTGGGCCAGAGAAAAGAAAGGGACAGCAGTGACTCAACCACCCATCAGTGACTCCCCGCTCACCTGGCCCTTTCCATCCAGGGAAAACTGAACACTTTTCATTCTTCTTTTCTCCTTTTTTTCCTTCCCCTTCCTATCTTCCCTTGTTTTCTTTTCTTTCTCTCCTTCCTTTTTCTTCTCATTCCTTTCTTCCGCATTTATTCACTTTCCACTCTATTTCATTTCTTCTCTCTATCATCCCTCTTCTTCCTTATATTCTTTCTGCCTGCCTCCTTCATGTTCCCTTCCTTCTCTTCTTTTTTCTTCCTTCCATCTACTTATTTCCTTCTTTCTTTTACTACCTTCCTCTCTCCTTTCTTTCTCCAGTTCCTCCCCTTCTTTCTCAACAGAAACAAATAAGTTTACATACTTCAGAGTTGATCTTTGACAACACCCTAGAGAGTTTCAGATCCTTCGGGAAGCCCACCAGCATCCTTCCTGATGTTCCAGACAACCACAGGAAGAAGCCCACTCTGCTCCCCATGCTGGCTGCAACCTCAGGGGCTGTAGCTAAGGAACAGACATCATCTCCAGAGGGCCAAGACAAAAGACTTATTTCAGCCGTCCAGGACAAAGGATCAGGAAACATCACCGGCCAACTTCAAGCCCTACTCTGCTTGGTCATGAGTGTCTCTCTCCCCCTTTGTATAAACCCTACAAGTCCAACTGATCCCAATGGGAACAGACCCTCACCAGGCATGGACCTTCAGCAGTCATAGATCTGAGGGATTCAAAGGGACTTTGATCTGGGTTCACAGGGCACCTCCCTCTCACCTGATAGAATGTCAGAGCTGGAAGGATCCTTGGAGATCATTAAGTCCAACCCATTCAATTTACAGAGGAGGAAACTGAGGCCCAGAGAGAATCAGCGACTTGACCTCGCATAGCTGAAAAGTTAACATTTCGATGTGGAGGAAGCAGCCATAACTGCTTTCTGGTAAAGGAGGGAAAGAACAGAGCAGGTTAAGATGCAGGATGAGCTTTCCTTGTCAAAGTGGGGAGGCTGGGGTACCCTCTACTCAGCTCCATGGAGGCAGGGTGAGGTCATGAGAACCTATCTTAAGCCTCTGTCCCAAGGCAGGTCCAATACTCTTGAGGTTCCTACAGAGGCTTGGATTCTTTCCTGCCTGCTTTCCTGCTCCATCAATCCTCCTTCCTGTCCCTTCCTCCCTCTAGCTATTTCCAGGTGTCTAACTTGTTTATTATGACCAGAACCCTGGTGGCTATAGGGAGCAGAGGGATCAGGTCAGAGAACCTCTCTTCCCTGTAGGACCAGGCCACCAACTCCAATCCCACTTATGAATTCTAGACTACAACCCATCCCCTCCTAACACAAACACATGCACACTTTCCATAACCCTGTCAGGAGACTGCATCAGGTGCAGAAGAAGCCTGGGATTAAAATAGGGATGGATTGGGGGTAATAAGGTAGTCATGGGCTCTTCCCAATAAGGAAGTCCCCTACATGGGCCCTAGATCTCAAGAAAATAGAGAGGGTAGACAATTAGGTAGGGAGATTTTCACAGATCATAGATTTAGACCTAGAGGGGACCTTAGAGATGTACAACTCTCTCATTTTATAGAACAGGAAACTGTGTCCCAGAAAGGGGAAATGACAACAATAATAAATATTATTATTATAACAGCTGACATTTATACAGCGCTTTAAGGTTTACAAAGCGCTTTACATACATTATCTGATTTGAGCCTCATAACAATCCTGTGGGGCAAAGTACTATTATTTTCCCCATTTTACAGATGTGAAAACTGAAATTTGGTTTCAGTTAAATGACTTGTCCGTGGTCACACAGATCACAAGTGCTAGAATTAGGGTCTGAACCTAGACTCTGATTCTAAATCCAGTATTCTTGTGGGGGTGCCAGCCTAGGATCCCTTGACGAAATAAATCAGTTCCACTGATCCTATCATTATGACTTCATTCCTTTGGGCCTAGAAGGCTCTTCTGCTTCTTCAGGCCTTTGTATTAAGAAGTAAATACTCTTGGGAGAACGAGAAATAGAACAGAAATTAGAGGGGACTTCAGAACCTAGAACTTAGAATGTTAGAACTGAAAGGGACCTTAGAACATAGAACATAGAATGTCAGAGATGGAAGGGGCTTAGTGACATCCAGCCCAACCCCTTCATGTTATGGGAGAGAAAACTCTATCCCAAGGAAGAGAAGGGATTTCACTGAGATCATGCAGCAGGTTAGCGGCAGGTCTGGGATCACAAGCCCAGGGCTCCTGATGACCAGTCCATGCTCCTTCCACTAAAGCTTCCTTATTAGCCATTAACACCTTAGTTATCAGTTAGCACTTTAGGAGGGATTAGCTGACAGTCAGAAGAGAACAAAGATAGGACACAGGATATAAGTATGGGAGGGTGGGAGGGAGAGGAGTGGAGAACTCAGAAAGAGCGTCTTCGGAAGGGGAGAGAGTCCAGGCCATACCACCAGCTATGAAAGAAATTCCACCTCCTGCACCAATGTGCTGGAGGCTTTCTCAGCCCCTAGGAGCTGCCAATCAAGCCCAGTGCCTGCCTCCTAGTTAGACCAGGAGCAGTCCCCCAAGTCCATGTGTGTCCATTCCTTTAGGGGCCATGACCCTCTCAGCCTCAGAACCTTCACAAACACTTCTGGAAGGTTAGGGGACCAACTCTATAGGAGTGATGGAGATTCATAGAGTTCATGGCTCATTAGGGCTAGAAGTGTCCTTAGAGACTATCTAATCCATCTGCCTCCTATCACATATGAGAAAAAAGATCCAGAAGGGGGAAATACCTTGCTTGAGGTCGCAATGGGGGACCTCTTTGCTCTCAACACCCTAGGCCTTGGTTCTGCTATAATGGGATGAGGGGACTAGAAAGTGTCTTTATCATTGACAGCAGGCTCTTGGTTTTATCCTTTTCTTCAAGACAGTAGCTTTTCAGAGCTTCTTGTTGTAAAGAATAGAAAAATAAAAGAAGCAGAAAACCTTTTTGGACATCAATGAATGTTATACTATATAAATAGCTGGGCCCCTCAACATCTGGAGTTCCATAAGCTCAGCCACACATTGTGCCCCTGAAGCAAACAGAGATTTCGTGAAACAAGGACAGATTTCATGGAGCTCAGAAGCTCTGATATCATTGGGGAAAAGAGCTGAAAGATGAGGAGAGAACCTCTGACAAAGTCAGGTGGACAGAGACAATAATGCTCCCTTGGGTTCCTTTCTGCCTCTTACATTCTAAGATTCTAGGTGCCTTAAGGAAACTTGGATATAAATGTTGCCTGAGATGAAGGATATTCCCTTTCACACACATACACCCCAAATTGCAGGCAGAAACTGACTTGTCCAAGGTCATCTAAACAGGGTGGGATTCTAGGACCCTGTTGGAGTATATAGCAGGTTGCCTTCTGACATTCTCTCCTGTGAGTCCCCTCTGTGACCCTCAGGGCCCTAAAGAGGAGCAGTGGTGTAACAGTTCTGACTGTTTGAGAAAGGCCTTCTTGACCCTGGGATTGACCTGGAGACCCATGGGGGTTGGAGGGAGCCTTATTCATCCTAGCTATACACAGAGTGGGAGGCTGGGGACTCAAAGAATTCCTGATCTTCCCCTTTCCTTTCCCCAAGGCCTCTCTGGGATTAGGCCCAGAGCACAGAGGCCAGAGGAGCTCAGAAGCACAGACAGTGCTCAGACTTCTTCCTTCCCATAGTGCCCATCCCAACATTAGCCTTGCAGAGTCCCAGCCCAGAGGGCCACAACGCGTGCTTTCCTCAGCCCATCCTTGTTCTTCCCACAAATGGCCAGAAGAGGTCAGCATTGAGCCAAGCAGAATCATGCGGTCTATGATTTAGACCAGTAATCTCTTCCTCTTCTCTCCTTCCATACTCTCCTGCTCCATACACATACACTACATAGAGAGTCAATACAAGTTTAACACTTTCTTCCCAACTCAAAGAATTGCGTGGGTACCAATATATCCATCCCCACACCCCTTTCCTTTCCCCACAAAAGATTTCCCTATTTTCACTGAGCACTTTCTCTATTAAAGAAACACACAGCACCTCCACTAAAGTCCAATTGCCATCATAGGGTGATGGCTGTGACTCTGAGCTCTCAAAGTCTATATCAGTGAGTCCAAGACAAATTCTGACTGGTTCTACCAAGCTGGTAAGACTTAGAATGCAGATCCATTGATTGATTATGTCTGTGGCCCTGGGTGGCCTATGATGGAGGTGCCCATGACCAGGATGGATACAGAGTGATGAGCTTTGGGGGAGTCTGTAACATTCAAAGACCATTCACTAAGTCACAGAGGGGTTGCAACATGGACAGATCACTGGTCATTGAAATATTTATTGCACTGGTGACCTAGCAGCCAGTAAGTTCCTGGGCTGCAATCCCAGCACTTACACTATAGTATTTCCTATGTGGTTGTTAATTCTCTCACTCTCCTAGCAGCTTGGACCTACCACCAACTGCTGCTCTCCCCTGCCTCCTGCAGATCCTACTTTCCTTCCTGCTTTCTTCCTCTCTCTGCCCTCACCCTCTGTCCTTTTCCCTTCCCCTGTCTGCCCCTTTCACACTCTTGCCCTTTCCTGCCAGTTTTTATCTTGGACCTCGTTCCACCTCTATGGGATCTAGTTCCCCTCCCAGTGCGGGCTCTAGCAGAATGTCAGGGACTTTGTAGAAGGGCCCCTTGAGCATCAATAGATCCGAGGTATAAGGAGAAGCTTACCGAGATGCCAGGGCTGTCCCCCATCCTTAAAGCACTGACTCTGGAATGATGCTCCTATGCAGGAGGGTGCTTGTATTACTCCCTGGGGCCGTACAAGGCTGCTGGTGCAAATAGGGTTGGCAAATGGCAAGAGGCTGGGGAAACAAGACATTTAAAGGCCCAAGCAACTTTCCATGCAGTGGGACCTCCAGGGGGCAGTGGGGCTCCATTAAAATTTCCTCCAGGATGCTTTCAGCCCATTCTGCTGATTAGGGGTCAGGATATTCTCCCCCCCCCCCATCCTCCATAGCCTAGGAGAACTCATGCTACTCCCCTGCCCTGAACACGACAAGACCACCTCTTCCCTGAGGGCTGGCTGGTTATGAGGGATGTGTCTTTGTTATGGTCTGAGAAGCAATGGGGTAGGGGTGAAGGAGACACTTTAACAGCCTGTGTTCTATAAGTCCTTCCAGCTCTAACAGTCTCTTATTAATGTTCCTTACAGTTCTAACATTCGGCATTCTAAGCTCTGATACTCTGCTCTGTTAGAAGGTCCTTTCCACCTGTGGCATTCTGATTCTAGGTGTTTAACAAGGCTCTGGCTATAAATGCTGCTCATCACAGAGAAGCCTTCCTCAGGAGTGCTGGAGCATGGGCTGGACAGCTTTAGAAAAGGCTACTCGATGACTCTTATCTCACAGGGAGAGCAGAAGCAGAGGCCTGAGACCAGCAGTCACCATGCCCTTCACCAGGCCCCCTTCCCTGACCCCAACAGGCACCTGTAGCTGACTGGTCCTTGTAATCAGAAGTCTTTCTTCAGACCCACTCAAATGGAGGTGGCCACAGTACCCCAACCTATTGAGACTGTGGGAAGGGCAGGAATGGGGAAGGATGGAGAGTTATTTTGAGACAGAGATTCTACAAAAACAGGAAGCAGCAGCTGAGTCTTATAATGCCCTTCCGAGCCCACCTGGTTAGAAAAAGAGAATGAGAGAGGGAAGGAAAGAGGATATTAGGCTTCCTCCTCTTGTCTTAGTTGCCTGGCCAGGTCAGGTTCTAACTGAGACAAACCCATGGCACCAGAATCCCATGGTATTATGGGTCATAAGGTGACCCACAGCTGAAAGCCTTCCTCTCCCGAAGCTCCTACACAATACACCCCCCACACATCCTTTGCTGAACAAGTAATCTCTCCCACCTCCCAACATACACACACGTACAAATTGTGAAATATAATGTTGTAGTGGAAAGAGCAGCAATAGATTTGGAGTCAGAGCACTTTGGTTAGAATCCTGACTCTCACACTCATCAATTGTGTGACCTTGACCAATCCTTCAACCTCTCTGGGCCTTAGTTTCCTCATCTGTAAAATGAGGATTGACTTGATATTATTTAGAGTCTCCTCCAGCTCTAAACCCTCTGATTTGATGACTTATCCCCCCAAAATTTGTCGACAGCAGTTGCTTCCTGACATTCTCTCCTGTGAGTCCCCTCTGGTTTTCTCCCAAACCTAGTGAACCTCAGGGCCTTGAAGAGGGACAATGAAGTATCCTTCTGGACAATGCTGACTGTTTGAAAAAGGCCTTCCTGACCCCAGGATTGACCTGGAGACCCAATGGGGTGGAAGGAGCCTTATCCATCCTATCTAGACCAGAGTGGGAGGCTGAGGGCTCAGGGAATTCCTGACCCTCCCCTTTCCTTTCTCCAAGGCCTCTTTGGGACTAGGCTCAAAGGAGAAAAATTCATCTCTCCTCTAAGACCCTTTTCTTTTACTCTGTACCATTGCCTAGGATTTCAGATCTAGAGAGATAAGACTTAGTTCTTCCCCTTATGGAGCCTAGTCTAGTAGGAAAGAAGACATTGGCAAAGAAAATTAGAAAACAAAAAAGGTTGTGGTCAGTGTATTAGAAAGTTACTAAGGACCTTTCTCAGTTATGGCTAGGGGATGAATTATTACCGAAGGAGGGACAGAGGCAATTGCAAAAAACAAGATAGTCAATTTTGGGTCTCTGGGAGAGGTAGAGAGAGAGACAATGGGAAACATAGATGTAGGGGAGTGAGGGTAAGGGCCTGTTGGTTTGCTTTTGGAAATAGAAACCAGAGAAAGCACACACACACACACACACACACACACGCATGCACAAATGTCTGTGTATATCAATATAAATATCAGACAACACTTGGACTAAATGAGCTCTCTCATTGGGAATGAGATAACTGGAGGAAGGAATCAGAGAGAAAGTCTCAGATTTTACCCAAAGGGAAATTCCCCCGTCTCTAGTGTGGCAAGCTGAGAAAAGGGACAGGATTGAAGTGCCGACTTCTCTATGTGTTGGTTTCTTCCCAGAATCTTTTTTCCCTTCATGGACTTGAAGAGATGTTGGAATAGCACATCTTCTCTCTAGAAACCCAAAGAGCCTGCTCTCCTTTCTCTCTAGCTCTTACCAACTTAGCTCCCACTCAAGTGAGAGGCATAGAGAAATCAATTTCTATCAGTGAGGAGAGGGTTCCACATGATTGACCTTTTGAGCCAAGGTTTACATAGGTGATATAAAAAAAAACAATAACAAAATCAATAAAAAATAATTTAAGTACAAACATAATACTAATCAAGGTCTAAGGAAGGGATGATAATTTCTAACTAGGTATGGGAGTAGGGTTGCTAGTGTTAGAGAAGGCTTCCTACAGGAGGTGGCATTAGAGTTGATGCAGCTAGGTGGGGCCGTTTCTCGGGGTATTTTTGCAGCTTGGGGGAAGGGCCAGCATTAAGCAAAGGCATATGACAGGGCTAGGACTCAGGAGACCCTGGTTCTTATTCTGGTTCAGCCACTTTTTGTGTGACCTTGGGCAAGTTACTTCCCTTCTTGGACCCTCAGTTGTTTCATCCGTAAAATGAGAGGCTTGGAGGAGACAGCCTCTAAAGTTCCCTTCCAGATGTAGACATATGACCCTATGAGACCAAGACTGGATCTTCAAGGCCCTTTCCAGCTCTAACAGCCTGGTTCTATGTCCCAGTCTGGCCCAGACACAAATGCCACAGTTCCCTCTATCATGAAAGGCCGTGGGGTGATGAGGAGGTGGAGGGGGAAGGCAAGAACAGAAGAAGCATTGCCTTTATATTCCTAAAGCTGTATGTAAATTCAATTTCTTAAATTAAGTTATCAAAGAACCACCCAAAGGAATCCTTTGGTGACCTGAAGAATTTCTTCTAATAGCAATTTAAAGTGGCAAACCTTACAAAGACTACTTCCTCCCATTAAGAAGGACTTTATCACTTCATACGTACAGCATCATAGGTTTTAGAAATCCTCTGAGCTAGGGGAGAGGAGGGTATGATGGAAAGAATACTCCATTTGGAATTCAAAAGAGGTGGGCTGGACTCCCACTACTGAATCTTCAGACCCAATTGTTAAATTATCAGTGTAAACATTTATACCTCTGGAAATTGGCAAGCGCTTTGAATAGGGATGGCTTTATCATTTTGTTGATTGCCTAGACTTAAGAGAGTGATGGAGAAAATACGAATAATGCAGTTTAAATTTAAGTGTGTCATGTGAATTTTTATTCCAGATAGCTGGATGTTAAATATTTACCACCACATCACTATATATGTCCCGGTTCATCACCTTGAGTGAATTATTTAACTTCTTTGGGCCTTAGTTTCCTCTTCTGTAACAAGACTAAATGATTTTGGGTCTCTTTTAGGCCAAAATATTAGGTTCCTGTGAGTCTATTTGACAGAAAGCTAAGAGGGATTACTAATACATTGGATGATAGAGGTGGAATCAGAAAAAAGATCTTGAAATTTTAGAAAGCTTGATTGAATCTACATATAATGACAAAATTTAATAGGGAAAGGTGTCACCTTATATTTGAGTTCAAGAAATCTACTTCATAAATACAAGAGGAGAGAGACACGATTAGCAGTTTATTTGAAAAAGATCTGGGGGTTTTAGTGGACTACAAGCTTGAATCAACAGTGTGGTATGGAAGCCCCAAAAAGCTACAGAGAGCTTGGACTGGTGATGTTTGCCTTGAAGAAGAAAAGGTTCATAGGCAGATGGGATTGAGTGGGAGAGGAGGAGGTAATGGCTATCTTCACATACCTGAAAGATTGTCTTGTGGAAAAGAGATTTAGGGGCAGCTAGTTGGTGCAGTGGATAGAGCTCCAGCCTTGGAGTCAGGAGGACCTGAGTTTAAATCTGACCTCAGACACTTGACACTCACTAACTGTGTGACCCTGGACAAGTCACTTAACCCTGATTGCCTCACCAAAAAAGGCAAAAGAGAGAGCGAGCGAGAAAGAGAGAGAGAGAGAGAGAGAAGAGAGAGAGAGAGAGAGAGAGAGAGAGAGAGAGAGATTTGACTTGTTCTGAGTGGTCCCAGAAGGCAGAAGTAAGAGCTATGCAGGGCAGCAGATGTTGTAAAGCTATCCCAACTCAGGATGGGCTCCCTCTAGAGGAAGTGAGTTTTCCTCCTTGTTGAAGATTTTCTGATAAAGATTAGATAGCCAACCACTTGTCTGGTAGGCTATGGTTGGAATTCTTTCTCAAGTGTGGACTGTGCTAGAAAGCTACAGAGATGCCTTCCAACTTTGAATTTCTGTGAGTCTTTGATCCTGAAGCTAAGGTCCAGAGAGGGTAAGAGGCTTGTCCAAGATTGCACAGTAAGTTAATGACTCAAGTAGAACTCCATCTGCTTTCTCTTGACTCCCAGGTTTGGACTATTACCTTTGTACTGGGGAATTCAGCACATATTATGTCCTTGGCATAGACTATTCTGTGTAAGTCTTATTTCCTGGCAACTAGTGGTTCTCCTTTCTATCTCTCAAGGTTGACTAGCCCAGGGCTGATAAAGACCCAATAAAGGCTTGTTAATTATCTTCCCCATTTTGAGGTGTGGAAATTGAATCTCGGGGCCTTGCCTAAATTTACACAGAAAACCCACAGAAATTCAGTTCAGTTCCATTCAACAAGTATTTATATGCAGTGCCAGGCACTGGGGATGCAAAGACAGAAGCCAAAACAGTCCCTGCCCTCAAGGATCTTACATTCTACTGGTGGTGGAGGTGGATGGGATGGGAAGGGTGTAAGACAGGGTGTGAAGGGTGTGAAAGCAAAGTAAATATATGTAAGAGTATTTGGTGAGTTCTGCCAATCAATCTGTTGGAATTATAGGGTGTGGAGCTTTAGCCGAAGGACATCTCCCATGAAGGTAGACAAGGGCCTTAGCATCTTGCTGGATGACACAAGGAACTCTTCTGATTGATCCCCAATGCCTGGGACTTCCTCTAAGATGACTGGGATTTTAGAATCAGGGGATGGACCTTTGACACAGGAGCCATTTTCCCCCCAATAGTTCATAAAACTGAGCTGTATAACAACTTGGACTTCTAGACCAGAGTACAGAGTACTCTACTCCAGCGCTTCTTAAACCATGGTCATGACCCATATGGGGTTGTGAAAAATTTGGCAACAGTAAAAGGTTTCTGAATGTGCAACAATCAAAAATTAATTCAAAATCAGAAGCATAATGAATCTGAGGTGTTTCTGGAAGCATTTGCCCATGGAGCATGAAGCGACGTCACTGAAGCCTTGGTTTTGACCACAAAGCGTGGGCACTTTGCACTGGGCATGCCCTCAGATCACAAAATGCCAGCTAAAGCTACTGAAACCGAAAAAGGGTCATGAGTGGAAAAAGTTTAAGAAGCCCTACAACCGAGTACAATAAGGTGGGAAGGGGATTTTCCCCTTTCCTCTTCCCGAATAGAAAAATGTCGGTTTTAGGAGGAGCGTTTTGCAAGCTCTATGTGTTTGCCCAGGTGCCCCAAGATCCTTGGACCTGCTCAGATCCCTGTACTCCTTCTTCTGCCTCCCTGGTTGCTTTTCTAAGCATAAATCCTAGCTAGGGTTCATGAAGAATGTGCTTTCCATGCAGGTTGAAGAGTTCCCAAAGGAATGAGAATTTCAGGATTTCCTCAATGGTCTACTCTTCAGAAAAGGAAAAGGATCGCCTTTCAGCTGAAGCTCTGCCCATGGGACCAGAAGATCTGGAAACTGCCAACTCCCCATGCTATTGCCTGAGTTCCTCAGACAGCATAGGTCCGAGATAATGGGGAGAGAGTCTCAGTAGCCACAAAATTTCTTTACCTTCCAGGGAGGAGTCTGATGGGCTATGTGATTGCTTTATGTTTCTGTGTTTGTTTGTGGGCTCCTGTGATACTTTGCATCTTGTGGATTGCCAGAGTGGGTAAAATAAAGGTAAGTATATACCTGATCTCCATTTTGTCTCCACTGAATATCAGTGGGCAGAGGGGGTGGGGCTGATGGGTTGGGTACCCTTTTATCCTTATATGACAGAAACCTAGGTAAAATGCCTGTTGTTCAGCTGCATCTGATTCGGGGGCCATATGGTATTCTCCTGGCAAAGATCCTGGATCTTCACTGGTTTGCCATTTCCTTCTGCAGTGGATTAAGGCAAACAGAGGTTAAGTGACTTGCCCAGGATCACGCAGCTAGTGAGTGTCTGAGGCCAGATTTGAACTCAGGTTTTCCTGACTCCAGGATCATTGAGCCACCTAGCCACCTACCTGACACAATGCCTACTTGACCTTTACTAAAATATTTTTCTGGAGAACACTGAGTGAGGACAATGATCTAAAGAGAGAAACAGGTCTTTTGGGGTCACTCCCTAGAATAGAACCTGGTTCCTGTGAATCTGGAGCCTTTAAGAAGCATGAATCCCTGGGAATATAAGAATCAGGCTAGGTGTCATGTAGGAGGCAGTAGAGCTGGGAAGAGCTAATTCTCAGTCATGTGGTCCATCTACCATAGCATAATTAGCAATTCACAGGGGAGTCCATGGAGACTGAATTGGAGACTATGGCATCTTCTGGAAAGAGACTGGATCTGGAACTCAGGAAATCATGGGGGGAGCAGGAGAAGGCTCAGCTCCCCTGCTTTCAAGTTGGGGTTGTGTCAGGGACGAGGTAAGAGCAAGCCTGACCTTTCCCCCACAGCGAGATGATTTCTCCACTGGAAACTCTGTTTGCTTCCAAAAGACAGCCGGGAATCCATGTGCTCAGGTCCTGAACTCAGATCCTGCCAAGCAGTGGATAAGGTTATACAGGCAGGCTCCAGCTCCTCTCCCCAAAGAGTGCTGGGAAAGGAATTCCCCAGCTGTTTCTCCTCCTTATGCTGCAGACTCTGTTTCTTTTCAGAGTAGCTCACATATCCAATGTCTTGGGGAGCTAGGGATCTGGGGAATAGGGGAAGAAAGGGGGAAAGGGGGGAAAACAAGGACTGAGGAATGAGTAGCATAGAATCTTAGAGTATTTGAGCTGAAAATCAGAATGTCAGAGCTAGGAAGAACCTCAGAGCATAGAATGCAGAGGAGGCAGGGTAGTATAGTAAAAAGAACACTGTCTCCAGAGTAAGAGGACTTGAGTTCAAATACTGCTTCTCATGCTTACTACCCCTATGACTTTAGAAAAGTCAATTAACTCCCTGGGCCTCAGTTTCTTCACATGTAAAATGAAAAGGTTGAAATAAATGGCATCTGAGGACCCCTTCCCTAGGCTTTAGATCTGTGATGCTATGAATATTAGTGCTAGAAAGGGTCCTAGAATATAGGGTGTAGAGAAAGATAGGTCCTTAGAACATAAGACCTTGGTGGTTAAAACTTAGAATTTACAATTTTGGAACCTGAAGAGATCTAAAAGGTCTAATCCAACCCTCTGATTTCACAGAAGGGAAACAGAGGGCCAAAATCAAGTTAAGTCAGCAAGCATTTATTAAGTACTTACTGTGTGCTAGGCTACTGTGCTAAATGCTGAGGATACAAAAGGCAAAACCAGAAGAATGAAAAACAGCCCCTGCCCTCAAGGAGCTCACAATCTAATGGGGGAGACAATATGTAAACAACAATCTACTAAGAAGCTACCTGCAGAATAAATTGGAGGTAATCTCGGAAGAAAGGCACTAGAACGAAGAGGGATCGAGAAAGGCTTCCTATAGGAGATGGGACCTTAGCTGGGACCTGAAGGAAGCTGGGGAAGCAGAAATGAGGAGGTAGATCGTTCCAGGCATGTGGGAGAGCCAGAGAAAATAACCAGAGTCTGGTAAGGACATCAAGGGGACCAGTGACATGGGATCACAGAACATGTAGAGGAAAGAAAGGTGTAAGAAGACTGGAACAGTTAGAAGGGGCCTGGCTGTGACGGACTTTAAGAGCCAAACAAGATTTTATGTTTGATTGTGGAAGTAATAGGGAGCCACTGGAATTTATGGAATGGAGGGGGAGGGGTGACAAGGTCAAAAGTGCTCGAGGAAGATCAATTTGGCAGCTGAGTGAGAGGATGGGCTGGAATGGGGAGAGATCTGAGGCAGGGGGACCTACCTGCAGGCTTTGACCACAGGGCAGGTGTGAGGGCCTGTACTAAGATCACGGCAAGATAGAAAAAGAGAAAGGGATAAATAGGAAAGATATTGAGAAGGTAGACTAGATAGGACTCGGCAACAGATAGGGTATAGGAGGGGGAGGAGAGTGAAGAGTCAAGGACGAAACCCAGGTTTTGAGCCGGGGCGATGGTAGTGCCTTCAATAGTCATAGGGAAGTTACCTTGAAAGCAGAGTTTTGGGGGCAAAGATCATGAGTCAGCTTTAGAGACGTTAAGTTTTCTTGAGGAATAAGAGTTGAAACGTAACTTTCCCAAAGCCCTAGCAAAAGCCAGGGGGAGAGCCAGAACAAACACTCAGGTCCTAGATTCCTTCTTCTGCATCACTCCTGAATAGGAGAGCTTTTTTTTTTTAAAGGAAAATCATGACCCTTAGGAATAAAATAGTATTTATGCTTATAATCCCAATCCTAAACGTCAATGGAGTACAAGCTGGAGCAGGAACAGTGGAGTTGGAAAGGTTTTGAGGACACATCTGGCGATGGATTGTTCACCTCTGGCTCTGGCCTGAGCCTAGCCCAGGGGTGGGGAACCTTCAGCCTTGAGGCCACGTGTAGCCCTCTCGGTCAAGTGCGGCCCTTTGACCAAATACCAACTTCACAGAACAAATCCTCTTAACAAAAGGATTTGTTTGGATTTGGTCAAAGGGCCACACTTGAGGACCTAGAGGGCTACATGTGGCCTTGAGGCTGCAGATTCCTCACTCCTGGTGAGCTAGAGAGGCTTATCACTAGTTTGGCTTCAGGGTGATGAATTCTTAAGCTTGAGTAACTCTCGAAGACTATCTACCAGATCATAGAGGGATGTCTGCTAGCAGAGAGAGTAACCTACCTTGACAAAGTCACAAGTCTACACTCATCTCTAGAAGTGCACTCATCTCTTACCCATCTCTGGACCTCAGTTTTCCCATCTATAAAATGGGAAGGGGGGTTGAACTGGATTATTTCTAATAATCCTGCTTTCAGATTCTATGACTCAATGAGTTCATAACACTCATACAATTAGAAAGGGCAGAGACTATTATCCAGTTTTAGAGATGAGGAAACTGAGGCTCAAAGAGTCAAGATGACTTGTCTAGCTCCTCCTACCAGTTAGTGGCAGAGTCAGGATCAAAATCCAAGTCTCTTGACTCCTGGTTCTGGGCCCAGAAAAAGAAAAAGTTCTCTCTCTCTCTCTCTCTCTCTCTCTCTCTCTCTCTCTCTCTCTCTTCTCTCTCTCTCTCTCTTTCTCCCCCCCCTCTCTCTCTCACACACACACACACACCATCTGTCAATAAGTTTATTATTTCAAGACTGTTATGGGAACTCAAGGCATAGGACAGGCAGAGTGCTAGCACAATCAGGGAGGCAGAGCCATTGGCCTATGGGAGCAGAGATGAGGACAAGCAGGAACAGAGTGAGGAGTAGAGACATTCTAGAAACAGGGAACAGAATGGACAACAGCACAGAGATGGGAAAAGACAAAGCATCCAGAGGATCTCAAGGAATCTAGTGCAGCTGAAAGGTAGAGGACGTGGGGGAAAATAGTAGGAGATAAGTTTCAAACAATAGGATGGTGCCAGATTGTTAAGGGATTTGATTATCAGGGCGAATCTGAACTTTCCTCAGTAGATAATAGGCAACATACTGAAAGGGAAGGCTAGGTAGTGTAATGGATGCATCACTGGGCCTGGAGTCAAGAAGACCTGAATTCAAATCCAGCCTCAGATACTTACTAGCTGTGTGACCTTGGGCAAGTCACTTAACCTTATTTGCCTCGGTTTCCTAATCTGTAAAATAAGCTGCAGAAGGAAATGTCGAACTGCTCTAGTGTCCTTGCCAAAAAACCCCAAATGGGGTCATGAAGAGTCAAATATGACTGAACAACAACGAAAATGTACCAAAAGGCTTTGAGCAAAGGAATGACATGGCCAGAGCTAAGCATAAGGAAGACATCTGACAGAGGCATGACAGATGATGCATTGGAAGAGGAAGAGAAGTAGGATGAGCAAAAACTCTTGGGAGGCTATTGAAATCACCCAGGTTGGTCATGAGGAGGATTTGGAGTAGAGCTATCACATAGCGTCAGGAGCTGGAAGTGTAGAGCAACAAGAAACCTCTAAGGCCATCTAATCCAGCCCAGTAATTTTATAGATGAGGAAACTTAGATAAAATAAGTATTTTGCCCGTGATCACAAAAGTTATGTCAGAGGTATGATTCAAACCCAGATCCTCTGACTCCCAAGTCGGCAGTTTCTCTACTGCACCACACCATAGCAGTCTTTGAAGATCAAGACAAAAGGTCTTCACATATTTGTTTCCAAGTTTCATGCTACAGCTTCTGGATTTGAACTCAAGGCCTCCCATCCCTGTTTTCTCCAGCAATCCTCTTACCATGATCCCTTCCCTTTTTGTGCCAGCCCAGCTCAGGGCTTGACTAGTCATGTTATTCTTCACTTCTCGCCTGCCCCCTTTCCCCCAGCTCTGGCTTCGAATGGGCTGGAGGAGGGAAGGGAGCACCAGAACCATGTCCTTCTCTAATCTCCCATGGGCCTGGAGGTGGGAAAGGAACCAATTTGTATTCACTGATTCTCTGCTCCTAACCTATGCTGAATAGGGGAGCCCATGTTCCCAATCCTGCTCACACAGCACGTTGGTGGTAGAGCTGAAACTTGAAACCTGAACTACTGACAGCCAACAGGAAAAGACTAGAGCATTCACTCGGACATGTAAGAAACTGGAAAATGCCCACCTCGAGAGATTTGATTACCATAGAAGGTGCCCTGTCAGGAATGGGCTTTTGGGTCCTTCTTTGAGAGCTTTTGGCTACCCTGAATGTCTTCCCTCCTCTCCTCTAGAAAGTCTTTCCTGACCAACCTCAGCCCTAGGGGATCCCTCTGTTCTAACTTTTAACTCCACTTGTCTAAGTAGCCTAAATAGCATCTTATTATTCTATAACACCAGAACTAGGAGGATCCTTAGAATGTTGGAGTTAAAAGGGAACTTAGAACAGAGAGCACAGAACGTTACATAGAATGTTATAACCGAAAATGGCCATAGAACATATGACATAGAATGTTAACATTGGGAAGGCCTTAGAACGTGGAACGTCAGAGAACATTGGTTTATTTAGGCAACAAGTAAGACTAGATTGATCCTTGAGGGCTGAAGTTGGTTGAGAAAGGCTTCCTAGAGAAGAGGCGTTAGGACATTAAGGATGACCGAGAGTTCTTAGAAAAAGACGTGTGAACCCATCCCTGATAGAGATCTTAGACAGAGGACCTTAGAAAGAACTTGAGAACTTAGAAGATAGAATTTCAGAGCTGAAATGGACCTTAGCACATGAAATAGTAAAGCCGAAATAATAAATGCTTGTTGAACTGAATTGAATTCTGATCAAGAGTCCTAAGAACATTGAAGCTATTAGCTGAAAGGATTGTGGAAGGGAGAGGCAATGTGGCATAGTGGAAAGCAACATGGTATAGTGGAAAGAATACTGGCTTGGGAATCAGAGACCCTGGGTTCAAATCCTACCTTAGATATTTATTATGACCTTATGCAAGTCATTTAACCTCACTGAGTCTCAATTTCCTCATCTGTAAAACAAAGGGTGGGGGAGAGGGGTGGACTAAATGATCTCTGAGGACCCTTTCAGCACTAGACTTACGAACTTAGTAGATCATAGAACATCCAAACTGATAGGACTCTTGGACTTTATTCCAACTCCATCAACTTGCAGTTGAGGAAACTGAGGCTGAGTAAGAATGATTTCTCCAAGGTCATATAGTTAATAAGTTTCAGAGCTGGAACTTCAACCAGGTCTTTTGACTCTCAGGCCAATGCTTTTTCCATTGCCCATCTCTAGTCTGGGGAGAAGGAGAAGGAGAAGGAAGGTGGGAGAGTTTTGGGGAAAGATTCCCAAGCCCTTTCCCTAAGCAGAATTGCCCAGTTCGCTTAGGAGGGAGTTCCTTGCCTTAGCTATGCCAGAGTTTTCCCAGAAGCCCAGGGACCTCTGACTCTATAAAAGGGGGTCTATACTATATCCCCTCTGCCCTTCTCCAAAGCCCCATTTCCCTCTCCTCCTCATGGTCTCACAGATGTGGCTGGCTCTAAGCCTGGGCCAAAGCTAAGTATGTTGCAATCCGTACACAGCTCCCCTACCGTCCCTCCCCACCCCTGGACCTCAGCTGACCACAGATGGCCTGTGGAGCGGGGCTCTTGCAGAGTTTGAAGTCAGGCCAAAGCCGGGGGGGGGGGCAGAGGAGAAGGAGGAAAGGGGAGGGAAATTCCAGTCCTGGGCCCCTGTCTGGACAGACCATGTCTGGCCTCTACCAAGGCACTGATAGCTGACCACATTGGGCCGGTCATGTAGCAGCCCACCCGCCAAGGTCAAAGTGAGTGAAAGAACACAGCCTGCCCAGCCAAGGGATGGCTTGCTCCATATGCTTCTAATTGGGGCTGCTTTCTGGGCCTGTGGTCTGCTTCTTGGGTCCACACCCTCCACACCATCATAGATGTGGGGGGCCCCAGAATGAGTCCCCTGGCACGTCTCTCAGCTTCCAGGCCAGGCAATGTCAAGACAGATGGCTCCTCCTCCTCCTTGCCCTTTATTCTAATTCACAGGGGCACAACCCTGAAAGGGTACACAGTCCTGTAATATACCACAAAACTTGGGTCACTTCTGGCCCCAGCCCTCAGTATTCCCCTCAGTAAAATTAGACAGTTGGACTAAACAGTCTCTATGGCACTCTTCATCTATGACATTCCAGGTTCTTAGAGATCTAACATTCTGTGGTTCCAAGATCCCTTCTGGCTCAAATTTTCTATGTTGCAAGTTTCTTCTCAACTTTTACATTCTATGTTTTAAGGTTCCTTCCTGTCCTGACATCCTATCTCCTATGTTCTAAAGTTGCTTCAAGTTCTGCCTTCTATATTCCTAGGATAGCGGCATTTTCTTCCATCTTTGGAGTATAGGAAGCTAACAGGTGCTTAGAAATCTATAGGCAGAAAAAAGGTGCCAAGTGGTGTTTCACCTGGCATTAGAGAAACAATGAGAAATTGGGTAGTAGAGGATATAAATTTTTCTAGGAAATAGACCTGGTCTCTAAGGTCACAATCATGTAACCAAGTTTATGATGTAAAGGAGAGGTAACTCTTCATTATTCATGGGTGGATTATCTATAGAGCAATGGGGGAATGGATGAATAAGAACAATTTGTTCCACAACCACGAAGGTGCAGAAGCAGGTGCTGTGGAGCACTTTGAACTTGGTCAGAGATTGAAGACACCAATCCATCCACTGGGCCAGTCATCTTGACTTTGTCCTACCACTGGACTTCAACGACTCTGGAGGAGAGAATGAAGCTCATGACTTTGTACAACTCTGCCTCACTTAAATCCAATTTATGCACAAGTAAAGACATCACCAGTTATACACAATCTTCTTTGAAAATGAACAATGGGGCAGCTAGGTGGCACAGTGGATAGAGCTCCGGTTTTGGAGCCAAGAGGACCTGAGTTCAAACCCAGCTTCAGACACTTGACATTAGCTGTGTGACCATGGGCAAGTCACTTAACCCTGACTGCCTCACCAAAAATAAAATGAAGAACAAAAAACAATCTACAGCAAACTGAAGAATCTTGGAACTGGAAGAAAACTTACTAAAATCATCTGGTCCAATCACAGGCAGGTAATATTTTCCCCATGTAACAAATGAGGCTGGTTAAGTAACAGCAGTGAATCATGAATAAAGGACAATGATATATATTCATATAGCACATTTTGATTATAAATTAAGTAAATTAAAGTATTTCCTTTGGTCTTCACAATAGTGCTGTAGAGGCAGAACAGGTAATACGGTATTATTATCCACACCTTAAAGATGAAAAAACTGAGGCTCAGAGAGGGAAAGTGATTTACCCAAGGTCATACAGCAAGTGAGTAATAGAGGTGGAACTGAAACTCAGGTCTCCTGTCTCATCATCCAGAGACAGATGTTTCAGACCTCTTTTGACCAATCACCCTCCAGGATCATCACCAGAGCATGAAAACTCATTTTAATATTTGCCTAAGCAAACCATCATTAGGAAAGTCAATCTCATTCTAATAGTGTTCTAACCAGTGCCTGTGTCTCCTCTGCCCCTCCAGTTCATCCTCCACATGCTGCCAATGCCATCTGATCATCATTCCAATCACATTCCTCTTTTGCCCAAAACCTTTGAATGGTTCTTCAGGGCCTACACTGCCAAAAACATGAGCCTAGCATAGCTAACCTTTCCAGTAGTTTCTCCTACTACATATGCTGTTCTTCAGCCCATACCTACTACTTGCCATCTCCTGGTTATGACTCCCACTTTCCCTCTTCCATGTTTTTACTCATATTTCTGCCCATGCCCATTTCTCCATTTGGACATCCTACCCATTATCCAAGGCTTTGCTCCAATTCTACCTCCTCCAGGAAGTCTTCCCTGATCTACCCAGCCAATTATATCTCCCTCATCTAATTTCACAATGCTTTTTTATACTTTTCATGCATACCATAACATGATTTATACAATTTTAATCTGTGTACATAACTTATCTCTCCCTAGTAGACTATCTGCTCTGAGACTTACTGATCTCTGAATCCCCTCTCAGTAGCCAGCACAGGGCCTTGCAGATAAAAGATGTTCAAGAAATGTTTGTTGAAGGAATGTTGAATAATATCCTGCTGTCCTATAGAAAGAAATCATTTTTTGATATTTCTGTCATGGCTTCCCTGCCCCATGATGGACTCATCTGTGGTGACATGATTTGCCTTCACGTATTGGGCAGCATGATGTAATGTAGGGCAATGGACTTAGAGTGAGGAAGACCTGGGCTCAAATACCACGTCATACATATACTAGCAGTATGACCCTGGGTAAGTCATTTAACTTCTCCTTGCCACAATTTCCTCATCTGTAAAATTGGGCTGTGGGATCGATGGCCTTCAGGTTCCTTCTGGTTCTAAATCTATGATTCCCCATTCTCTTATCTTTGCTACTGGCACCTGGTGGGTGGCAGATGGTATTCTTTGACCATAGTTGAAGATTGGTTATCGACTATATGCCCTAGATAGGAAACAAGGAAGGAAACAAGCATTTATTACATATTTTATATATATATATATATATATATATATATATATATATATATATATATATATATATATATATACCTATATTTCCTAGGCACTATGGTAAGCACTTTAAAATACCTCATTTGATCTTCACAAGAACTCTGGTAGGTGCTATTATAATACCCATTTTTTAGTTGAGGATGTTAAGTGAACTGAGACAGATGTTAAGTGACTTGCCCAGGGTCAGACAGCTAGTAAATATCTGAGTCTGGATTTGAACTCAGGTCTTCATGATACCAGGCCCAGCTACCTGTCTACTGTGCCACCAGCTGCCTCTAAGGAAAGAATAGAAGAGTGAGGATCCTGTGTCTTCTGTAATCCCTGTCTAAAAATACTTGATAAGTATTTCCAAAGGTTTTAACATCGATTAACTAGAGTTTCCTTTAAAGGGACATCAGAACAAGGCTTTGAATGACAGGTGGGAAGTCAACAGGCAGAGACAGGAATGTGGGAAGAGTAACATGAGTAAAAAAATGGCAGACCCATCTAGGGGGAGAAAAGCCAGGGAAGACTGGCCACATTGGCGAAAGGTTGTGTAGTCTCCAGGCCACTCATTGTCCTTTCACGTGGGATTAGGGCACATGGACAAGGCGGTAACATGGTTGGGCAGTAGGACTGATAATTATGAGTGGCAGTAATAGTGGTAACTCACCTGTCTATATGGTCAATAAGTCAGCAAACATTTGTTAGGCACCTACTATGTGCTAGGCTTTCTGTTAAGTCCTATGAATAAAAGGAAGGCAAAAACGTGGTCCCGGCTCTCAAGGAGCTCACATCTAAGGGGGGAGCCAACATGCAAACAACTATGTAGATGATACAATATGCACGGTACAGGTAGAAGGTCATCTCAGAGGGGAGGCAAGATCAGTCACATAGAGAGGGATGACTTCTCTAGGTTCTCTATCTCTCTCTCCTCTGATCCCTAGTTTTCTTTCTACCTTTTCCTTTGTTCCCCTCATTCTTCAACCACCACCTCCCTTAACTTATCACAGAAAGAAACTAAATTATCATTTAAACGAATCACTTGTAGCATTTAGACTTAAAATGCCCTCCATCCAACCTTCCTTGGGAATAGCTAACACAAGCCTCACTGTTGTCACTTTTCAGAGGAGGGAGCTAAGATTCACAGTGATGTGACAAAGAGTACATTGCAGAGCCAGATCTAGAACCCCAGACTGGTGTTCTTGCTGTCATGGAATGCTGCCTAGCTTCCATTCCATTTCTAGGGCAAAAATAAAGAGCATGGGTTCTGTTCTTTCCAGCCTTGGCCAGGACTGTCAGGAGCCAGGAAGTGAGCTATGCAGAGCCCCCTGAACCTAGGAGAAGGTTTGGTGTAAGTAAGGGCTGGGGAAGGGGTCTGCCCCCAGAGCTCTGGACAGTTGTGAGATAGATGCTAGAACAGTTCTCTGACTACAGGAGAGAGATTTGGGGAAAAGCTGGATGGACCTGCATTGCTGACTGAGAAAATTATAGTCTACAGGGAAAGACAAGGGCAATCAGGCCCTTAGCCATTTGGACTCAATGTCTGCTATATGCATAGCCCATAATTAACAAGGTCAGCTCTATATAGAGGAAGAACTGCAGGAGCTGGGATTTGAGGGATCCTGGAAAAGACCTTAGTCCCAAATACTCCCCCAGTCTGAAATTCTACCATAGAGCTTCATGTCTTTGGGTTCAGGTAACTGCATCTCCCAGAAACTGCAGTTTAGAATACAAGTACTCTCAGGCAAGTTAATGGGTCACCATTAATACCTGGAGCATGGGATAGTTCACCATCTGATAGGGTCAGAGTCCTAGAACTAGAAGGAACCTCAGAAGTCACCTAGTTCAAACCCTTCATTTTTACAGATGAGGAAACTGAGGCCCAGGGAGGCGAATTCTTTTGTCCAGTGTCACATAGTGACTACTCATCAAAGGTGAGATTTAAATCCAGGTCCTGCGACTACAGAACCAAGGCTTTTTCTATTGAACTATGCTGCCTGCTTGTCTTAACCCGTCTCCATGAAAAACAGAGCTAAGGGCTCTGAGGAAACCAACAAAAAAGTATAGGACTGAACAGGAGAATTTTATTGAGCTCTTACCATGGCAGGGGTATAGCAGAGGTGAGAGTGTGGCTTGATCCTTCCTTTGCACTTAAATTTAAATGTGTCATTATAGTTCATTATAATTATGACACACCCCACACCCCCACTCTATCACAGTGGCTCCCTATCACCTCCAGGAGCAATAAAAATGCCCTATTTGTAGGGCAGCTAGGTGGCACAGTGGATAGAGCACCAGCCCTGGACTCAGGAGGACCTGAGCTCAAATCCAGTCTCAGAAACCTGACACTTACTAGCTGTGTGACCCTGGGCAAGTCATTTAACCCCAATTGCTTTGCTCCTCCCCCCCAAAAAAAAGACTGTCTTTTTTTTTTTTAAAGCCCTGTTTGGTATTCAAAGCTCTTCATAACCTAGCCCCCTCCTACCTTTCCAATCTCCTTTTACACCTTACCCTCCAACACTTACTCTTCCATCCAGTGGCATTTGCCTCCTGGATATTCCAAGACCAGGATGCTCCATATCTCAGCTCTAGTCATTCTCTCTGGCTGACCCCCATCCCGAGAACACTCTCCCTCTTCATCTCTGATGACTGACCTCATTGACTTCCTTTAAATCCCTATTAAAATCCCATCTTCTACAGGAAGCCTTTCCCAACCCCTCTTAATTCCAGTGCTTTCCCTCTGTTAATTATTTCCTATTTCTCCTGGATACAGGTTTCTTTGTGTATATTTGTCTTCATGCTGTCTCTCCCGTTAGACTGTGAGCTCCCTGAGGGCAGGGACTGTTTTTTGCCTTTTTGTATCCCAGGCACTTAATAAATGTTTATTGATTGATATGTATACAAATAACTATATAACATAATTATAATGGATTATAATTATATATGATATGTAATATAGTTCATAGTTTATGTATATATATATATATATATATACATATACATATACATATATATATACACACTTTTTTTTAGACTGTAAGTGACTTGAGCACTGGGACTAGGTCTTTTTGGTTTGTTTCTTTAATCTTTGTATCCAGTATGACACAAAGGGTACTAAACATAATAGACATTTAATGTTTTTGTTAATTAATTTGAACTCTAGTAGTTGGGGATGGTGGGGGAAGGGCATGGAGTAGGGGACAGAATGAAAAAGGATTCCAGAGGACCCAAGACAAAGTATGCAACCCACCTCCTGACAGAGAGGTGATGCAAATATGCAAAATGAGACACACATTTTTGGACATGGCCAATATGGGAATTCATTTTGCTTGACTATGCATATTTGTTACAAGAGTTTTGTTTCTCTTTTTTTTCTCTTACTGGGATGGGGAAATAGGAGGACAAGAAAATAAATGCTTGTTAGTTTAAATAAAAATGTAATTGGAAGAGAAAAAAGGAATTATAGACTCAAAGAATGTCAAAGCTGAAAGTCAGTCCTTTCATTTTATAGATGGGGAAACTGAGGCCTGGGCAACAATAATAAGAGATAGGGGGCAGCTAGGTGGCGCAGTGGATAGAGCACCTGAGTTCAAATCCGGTCTCAGACCAGACACTTGACACTTACTAGCTGTGTGACCCTGGGCAAGTCACTTAACCCCATTGCCTAGCCCCCCAAAAAACCAAACCCAATAATAAGAGATAGTAAGGAAGGGTAAATAACATACATTTCTCTATCACTTTAGGGTTTATAAAGCACTTTCCTCTCCACAATCTTGGAGGCTGGTAGGATTACTATTATTACCCTAATTCTACAGATGAGGAAACCGAGGGTCTGAGTGGTAAAATGAAATGTCAGCGGTGACATAGTTAGTAAGCATCTGAAGTGGAATTTGAAATTAGGTCTCCTGATGCCAAATCCAGTGTTCTCTATGCTACACCAAACTTGCTGGACTGAGAGATTTTCAGAGATGCAATTCTAGTCCTGGCCTTGCCGCTGAGTCATGGAATAATCAATCAACAAATCAACAAGCATTTATTAAGTGCTTACTGTGTTCCTAACACTGGAGTTGGCAAGTCATGGGCAAGTCTTGGGCAAGTCATCTTGGGCAAGTCATCTCCCCTCCTGAGGCCTCAGTGTCTCGTTCAGTGAAATGTGGGGATTGGTCTACATGATCTCTTTATTTCCTCCCAGATCATGCTATGATTCCATGACTTGTCTTTAGGGTAGTCAGTGGAAGACCAAGAGGTGGGGGTGGGGGTGAGAAGAGGAGAAATGTGGGGGTGTGGGGGGCGGCGATGAAATTGCATCTTTCTGTGTAACACTGGCCTTCAACTTGAGCTATTGAAGTTCCTACAGGCCGAGCCGTGTCTTCCCCCATCCATGGCCTTTTTCTTGATGGGGAGCAGATGCACAGATGGTCTCATTCACTCCCCATGTGGACTGGGAGGACTCCCAGCCCAGACCTCTCCAAGGGGAATTCTCCCAGAGACCAGACTCACACAAGCAAGCCCGTGGCCCAGGCCGAGGCCCCACCGGGCTGTTTCCATTAGGGTAATGATGTGTTCCCACATTTGGTTTCAAGGACTCTTTCCAATGCTTTGGGAAGGGTGATGGTTTTCAGATGAGTTTAGAGCTGTTTTTTAACCTTACGTGACTCCCATCGGGGCAGGGAGAGATCGTAAGACATTTGCAAGGCCAGTGTTTATGCTTCTCTCCTCCACGCAGAGGGCCATGCCACAGCCGCGTGGAGAGGGATGCGTTAGCCTCACTTGGGGTCTTTTCTCAATAACAGATTTTGCTAAGGTCAGAGATAGAGTCTACAGACTCCTCTCTAGGGTGGCAGGCCTGTTCCACAGATTCTCATTCCCAGTGCTGAAAGAGGCCTTTGAACATGGAATGTCAGAGCTGGAAGAGAGCTTAGGCCATCCAACAGAGAATGTCTAAGCTGGGAGGAACAATGAAATCTATAATACCCAAGCTGGGAGCCCTTGCAGGTCCTCTGGTCAAATTCCTTCATTTTATATTGGAGGAAATGATTCGTCTGAGATCACACAGCTAGTTAGTGACAGACTGGAATCTAAGTCTGTTTTCTAGTATAGGTCTCACTCTACAATGGATCTGTAGTAAGAATACGTACTGCCTCTCTTGTGTTCTGGCCTGGAAATCTGGAAAATGATCTGGAAATCAATCTGAAATAGACCTCACTGGTGCTCTAAAGGCAGCAGGGAATGAAGGCCCACTCTACCCAGCCCCAAATCTCTTGGGTACTGCTTGAAATTTCTATCCTCGTATCACATGAACTCTGCTTTGTCTTCTATCCATGGCCTTCTATTTCTAGCTATCTGCTACAGTCCTTAGTGCATTCTGCCTCCTATTATAGCTCTCCATGGCCCTGTCTTATGTCCCAAGTGGCACTGTGGAAGAACCACTGGATTTGGAGTCACCTGACCTGGGTTTAAAGCCTGGCTCTGCCCCGGTGACCTGGGGCAAGTTACCTCTCCTCTCTGGGCCTCAGGGTTGGACTAGATGACCTCAAATGCCCTCCCACCTCTAAATGTATCATCTACCAGATTGTAAGCTCCAGGAGGGCAATGACTTTTACTTTACTTATATCCCCAAACCTCTTAACTCATCACTTTATGAATGATAGGGCCTTGCATACAGCAGATGTTGATAGTGGGGGGAAAAAATCATCAACTGAAAGTCATTAGATCTAGCCTTTTTGTCTGGCTTTGCCACTGACTGGCTCTGTATCCACAAACCTCTGAACCTCATTCTCCTCTTATATAAAATCAGAGGGCATGAATGAATGACCTCAGAGGTTCATTCCAGACCTGATATTCTGTAAGTTTATGTTACAGGTAAAATGGCTCAATGTGAATTAATACATTAGAATTAGTTGCCTTCTGGCAACAAGCTGAGAAAAGCAGTTAAAGAGACTGGATTTTGAGGTAATTTAAGTAAACTAATATTGCAGGGACGTGACTTTGGGGCTTGGAGGAGGACCCTAGCATTGAGAACACAGCAGTATGAAGTTGATTTGCTTTGAGGCCGAAGACTTTAAGGTAGTTATAGGGCCTGGCACTAAGAGGATGGGAGGTTGGGGAGATTCAGTACAGAAGCTTGGGGAAGATATTCTTTGGACAGGATTGCCTCTGTGGTGGAAAGGCCTGGGTGCCCCCTGCCCCCCACTGCACTGTGTGTTCTTATTGTTCCCATGGCTGGGGAGCCTGGTTTCAGTGCACTATGGGAAAGAGACAACTCAGCTCCCCTATGAGGGCTGCTGGGCATCAAGGCAAGTTGGTGCTTAGAAGCTCTGTGAGTCCCAGGGAGGAGTCTACAAGTGTAAGAAGAGGCATAGAAGAAGCTTCAGTCACCATGCCATCACTGGCTTAAGGGACTGCCAGCCTTGGGGTAAGTATAGTAGAGGAGGAAGAGCAAGGCTGGCTGAAGAGGGACAGGTGGTGACAGCACCTCCTCCTCTTCTCCTACTGCTACTATCCCCATGTAGGACCTCATCACCTTTCTGGAAGCCTATTAGCCTGTTCATTGGTCTCACTGCTTCCAGTGTGTCCTTTTTCCAATCTATCCTCCATAAAGCTGCCAGAATAACCTTCCTAAGGTGCAGGTTTGATCATGTCACTCCTTTGCTCAGAAGCCTTCAATGGTTCCAAGTGCTGCTAGCATAGGATGCAATCTCCTCAACAAGGTACTTCACAATCCAACTCCTACTCATTTTTCCAGACATTTCTTACTTTCCCCTTTCATGAACTCTGTTCCAGCTAAACTTGGCCACTTACTCTTCTCCAGTCTGTTCTTAATGTTTGCTGTCTTTGTACACTGGTGCAGGCCAACCCCATACCAGGAATGCCCTCCTTTCTGGGACTTGGCTTGGCAAACTAGCAAATTCCTAGAATGTGTTACTAAAGGGTTGGTGGGTGAATTTTTAGAAAAGGTGCAAGTCAGCATGGCTTCACCAAGAACAGGATATATACCATATGCTACAAGAAAGTCAAGGAGAGGGGGAAAAAAAGGAAAGTCAAGGAAAGAAACAAAGGTAAAATGAACACCAGAATATTCTTAGCAATACTTTGTGTGGCCACAAAGAACTAAAACAAAGTGAGTGCCATCCAGTTGGGGAATGGCTAAAAATACTGTGGTATATGAATGTACTAGAATATTATTGCACATATTATAAGAAATCATAAGTATGAAAAAGAGAAACATGGAAAGATTAGTATGAACTGATACAGAGGAAAATAAGAAGAACCGAAACAGCAACATACACAATGTCTAAAAGAGTGTAAATGAAACAATCATAAAGTTCAGCTCAAAGTTAAGGAAAAACCAGTGAAGTCCAAAGAACACAGAAAAAGACATACATGCCTCCTCACAGCAGAGAGGCAGGGGAGGAAAGGTCAAATACCTTGTCACATGTGGTCACTGTGTCTATCAAGTGGTACAATGGATAGAGCACTGGGGCTAGAGTCAGGAAGACTCATGTTCCTGAGTTCAAATCCTACCTGAGACATTTACTAGCTGTGTGACCCTGAGCAAGTCACTCCATCCTGTTTGCCTCAGTTTCCTCATCTGTAAAATGAGAAGGAAATAGCAAATCACTCCAGTGACTACCAAGAAAAGCACAAAAGGAGTCACAAAGAGTGGGACACAACTAAACAACAAATGTGTCTATCATATGTCTTTGCTTTATTGTTACTCTTTGTCACAAGAGAGGGTTCAGTCTGAGAGAGATTTTTTTCTTTTCCAGAAATAGCCGTGATGAAAAGATCAACTGCCTAGCTAAAATGCATTTAAAAAAAAAAAAAAGAAAGAACAAGAAAGAACAGGTCCTTCTGGACTACGCAACTTCTTTTCTTGAGAAAATTCCTAGAGTGAGAAATCAAGGGAATGCTACATACATACAATACGTAAATTTCAACAAGTCATTTGACAAAATCTGCTGTCTTTGTGGACAATACAGGTAGATAAGGACTAGATGATGGCACAGTTAGGTGGATTTAGGAGGTAGATAAGGACCACACAGAAGAAGTTGTCATCAAAAGTAGTTTTTGTAGACCTTGCAAAAAGGTCTAGAGTGGACTATCACCCTAGTACACTAGGGATATGTTGATTCTCCGCTGTGTAATATTTTTAGAAGGGGCTTGGACAAAGGCATAAATAGTGTGTTGATTAGATTTACATATGATGCAAAGCAAGAAGGGTAACAAAAATATTAGATAATAAGCAGGATCTGAAAAAAGAAAAAGGCAACAGCGTGAATCTAATAACCTGAAATATAAGTGGGATGAATGTAACATCTCACACTTGCATTAAAAAATTAGCTTCATAAGTACAAGGTAGAGAAGGTATAGCTACCTACAGAGGAAAATTCAACTGAAAAATATCTGGGTGTCTTAGAGGACCATGTTCAGTGTGAACCAAGAGGGGCTTATGACAATCAAAAAAGCAAATGTCATCTTGGACTACATGAAGAGAGGAAGAATATTCAGAATGAGGGAGGCTGAGTCCCATTTTTATTCTGCCCAGGTCACGTCATATCTGAAATACTATGATCACTTCTGGCTCCCCACCTCCTCATTTTAAGGACATTGATATGCTATGAGAGGAGGGCGAAGGATGGGAAAGGTCTTGCCAAATGAGGATTAGTTGAATAAATAGGATGATTAGCCTGAAGAAATGCAAATTTATTAGGGATGTGGTAGCTGTTTGGAAATAATAATAACTGACATTTATCTCACATTTTAAAGTTTTCAAAAAGATTTACATTCTTTATCTCATTTGATCCTTATAGCAACCCTGTAAGGTAGGGTCTACTGACTACCCTCACCTTACAGCTGATATCAGAGGTGTTATGTGACTTGTCCATGGCCACATTGCTTGTGTCACGATGGGATTTGAACTCTGATATTCCTGACTTCATCCTTAACACCGTCCGATACACCATGCTGCCATATTTAAAGAGCTATCATACGGAGGAGAGGTTAGATCTGCTCTGCTTGGTCCCAGAGAGAACAACCATTAGCATCGGGTAGAAGTCGCAGAGAGACAGATTTGGGCCTGATATAAAAATGTCCTAAAAATCAGAGTGAACCAAAGAGGACTGAGTCCCCTCGCTAGTACTCTTTAGAAGAAAGCTGGATGCTGACTCATTAGGGGTATTGTACAGAGGGTACTAGTCCAGATCCAGGCTGAACTCAATGGTCTCTCACGTCCCTTTTCAACTGTGAGATTCCTGCCTTACCTCCCCTTGTTAATATCTTTCTTTTCCTCAAGGCTTAGCTTGCTTGGGCACTATTTTGTGCAGTCTTTCCTTATTTCCCCTACACAACCCCACATCCTCCAGGTCATTCCTTCCTAGAATATTTTTTTCTATCTTTCTTTTATTTCTATCACATTCTCCTCATTTTATCATAATAAGAGTTAACATTTACACAAAATGCCACAAGGTTTGCAAAGTGGTTTCTACATATTATCTCTTTGATTTTCACAACAACTGGTGAGGCAACTATGCTTATTACCCTCATTTTAGAGATGAGGAAACTGGATTTGAGAGAGGTCATCACTTAACCAAAATTCATACAGCTACTGAATGTCTGAAGTCAGCTTCAAATTCAGGTTTTCTTGACTTCAAGCTACTTCCACTTACAGGCATACATGTCACATAAAGTCTAGCAGATGGTAAGCATCCTGAGGACAAGTACTGTGTTGTTTTTAATCTTTGTATCCATAACACATAACACAAGACCTTATACGTGTTAAGCCACTAATATATGTTTAATTGAATTGAAGTAGATTTCAGTTCAACAATTATTTCTTTATCACGTAGTGCATGTAAAGCACTATCCTGGATGATGAGGGAGGTATAAAGTTTATGTGAGTCACAATCCCTGCCTTCAAGGAGCTTGTAGTCCAGTAAGGAGATAGGGCACAAACACAGATAGCTATACTAGGATACATTGCACACAGAGTACATTACATGAGGTGCAAACAAAGCACTCTCAGGAACTGGGAGAAGAGCCAAGGCAGATGGGAAAAGGCTTGATAGGGGCTCCATTAGAAACATGCACTTTGTTCCAGCCATGTGAAAGTCTGGGGACTTGATAGACTGGGATAAGCCATAGGTTAAACTACAAAGCTCCAGGACAGTCTGGGAAATAGACCTTAGGGCTGATTCACTAGAAGGCTGGATGGAGGATGGTCTCAGTCACAGAACATAGGAAGTCAGACTTGGAAGCGATCCTAGAGCATAGAATGTCAGAGCTGGAAATCATCAGCTTATATATTGTCTAGGCCTACCTCTTTATTTTACAGAGGACAAAACTGAGGCAGAGAGGCCAGAAGTTATTTGTCCAAGAGCAACACAGTCAAGGCAAGAGACCAGGTCTCTTGACCTCCTGAGTCCACAGCTCCTTTCTCAACACATAGTGCCAGGGAGGGAATGATTAGGGCAGCTAGGTGGTATGGTAGATAGAGTCCCCAAATGGGGTCATGAAGAGTCATGAACTGAACAAGATGCAACAATGATGTAGCAGAAAGATTGGATTTAGAGCCCAGAGAACTGGGGTTCACATTCCAGCTCTGCTACATATTTGGCCTTGGGAAAGTCAGTTATCCTCTGGGTCAGAATTTTCCCTTTTCAAAATGGAAGTTTGGACTAAATTCTTTCTAAATATCTCTTTCAGATCTAAATCCTCTGAGCTCTTTCTTTCAAAGGAGATTAAATTCCAAGTGGGCATAAGATCCTGTCTAATCTATCTGCTTCCTCTCAGTCTCAAGCATATGAACTTGTAGGCCCCCAGTAAATGTTCACTGAATTAACACAGACACATGAAAAGAAAAACATCAACTAGTACAGGCCAACATTTAAGTGTAAATTGGACAGTACAGGATAGCAAGGGCCTCAAGACTTCAGAAGATGGAGAGGTCACTGCAGGCTGAAGGAATGGTGGGTGGGCCCTGAGGAGGGCCTTAGAAGATGTGTCCAATTCAGATACACAGAAGTGGATTTGGGAGGGAATTCCGAGTGCAAAGATGAGGATGTTGGAAAGGACAACGTAGGCTTGGGAGACATAATGGAAACCAGGCTGGCTCAAGAAAATGAATCATGTAGAGGCAGGGCAATGGGGACAGCCTGTGGCCAGGCTCAAATGCTGAGACCGTCTTAAGGTACATGGGAATCACTGAAGGCTTTTAAGGAGGGGAATGACCTAGTGAAAATAGTGTCTGGCACAGGGGTAGGAAAGAGGTCAAATGTCTTATTGGTCCACTTAGGTTATAAGCTCCCAGAAGTGAGGGACATCTGTGTATATGTCACAGGGCAGAGCACACAACAGCACCACATATAGACATGTTGAGTGACTAATTACTGCCTTTGCTGTTGAGTCATTTTTCAGTCATGTCTGGCTGTTAGTGATCCCATTTTGGGCTTTCTTAGCAGAAATATTAGAGTGGCTTGCCATTTCCTTCTTCAGCCCTTTTACAGGTGAAGAAACTGAAGCAAACAAAGTTAGGTGACCTGCCCAAGGTCACACAGCTAGTAAGTGTCTGAGGTCAGATTTGAACTCAGGAAGACTCATCTTCTTGCCTCCAGGCCTGGCACTCTATTCACCGGGCCACTTGATTGTCCTTTTTTCAATATAAACATTTTATTGGTATTACTGTATGACGATGAGATATGAAACATCACCACCTCCAAAAACTAAAGATGATCATCCCACAAAATGTAATGGAAACCTACATAGTAGAGATGATTGGGCTGCAAATTACAACCAACAAGGAGCTCTGCAGAACAGGAGTAATGGGTGTCATCAAGGAATTGTTAAGAGAAGATGGACTACTGTTGGTAGAGTTGTGAAATGATCCAACCACTTTGGAGAGCAGTTTGGAACTATGCTCAAAGGGCTATAAAAATGTGCATACCCTTTGACCCAGCAATAGCACTTCTAGGGCTATATCCCAGAGAGATCATACAAATGGGAAAAGGACCCACATTGACAAAAATATTTATAGCAGCTCTTTTTGTGGGAGCAAAGAATTGGAAATTAAGAGGATGCCTATGAATTGCGGAATGACTGAACAAGTTGTGGTATATGAATGTAATGGAATACTACTGTACTATAAGAAATGATGAACAGGCTGACTTTAGAAAAACCTGGAAAGACTTGTATGGTCTAATGCTGAGTGAAGTGAGCAGAACCAGTAGAATGTTGTACACAATAACAGCCACGTTGTGTGATGACTAATATTGATAGACTTAACCTTTTTCAGCAATACAAGGATCTAAGACATCTCTAAAGGCCTCGTGATGGAAAATGCTATCCACAAAGAAGAAAGAACTACGGAGTTTGAATGCAGATCGAAGCATACTATTTGCATTTTTTTTCTTCTGTTGTGTTTTGTTTCTTCTTTCTGGTAGTTCCTCCTATTGGTTCTAATTCTTACTTAAAACATCACTAATGTGAAAATATGCTTAACGGAGGGAGGGGGAGAAAAATTTTAATTCAAAAGCTTATGGAAGTGATTGTTGATAATTCAAAATAAATTTTAAAAAATAAAATAAAATAAATTAAAAAAAAATTTTTTAAGGGAAGATGGATTAGAATGAGAAATGATCAGTTGACAGCCAGAGGGCTCCACTGGTACCCTCAAAATGTTGGGAGAAGTTGAGGAAGGCCTCCCTTAGGAGGATGAGAGTTACACAGATTGGACGGGCATAGATGGGTCGCTACCTGTACCATCAGAAGGAACTTCCAAAATGATAGGATCACAGATCGATTGGAGCACTTATGTACAGGAATGGTACCTGTTAGTACAATGTCAGCCCTTGATATCCCTCTCCCCTGGGTTGTGCACATTCTCAGCCTAGCCTTTAATCATGGAAGGAAAGTCCTTATAAAGTGTTAGGAGTTTAGGTACTAACTTGGGCCGCACTGAAAACATTCAAAATTGCAAAAATAGGCAAAGCCCACCTACGTATTAGCTTATTTCATCAGGTCGTTGGCAGAAAGGTCACTCAAGAAGCCTACAGTGAGCTGCAATGGAAAGAGTTTTGAGCTGGGAGTCAGGAGGACACCTGGGTTCAGCTCACTCTTTCTGGGCCTCAGTGTCCCGATTGAAAAATAGGAGAATTAGATGATTCCTGAGCATCCTTCCTAGTTACATTTCCTCCAGATTAGCATTGAATAACCTGATGGAACATAGGGCCTAGCAACTCTACCTCTCATCTAAGAAGGGCTGGGAATAATTAATGTGGAGATGGTTTAGAGATTGTACTGTGAATTTTATTAAAGGAAGGGCACTGATATATTTTCATTCCATCTTTCCTGTTTGGAACTGGGAAAGAGGCAGAAGAAATTTGCTCCTAAAGAAGGAGGCTCTAAATTTAAGAAGGGGGTATATTAACAAGAAATAAACAGGGAAAAGTGAATGGAAGATACAAATGAGAGCCTATGAAAATGGAGAAATTAGACAGCAAACTGCATACATTGTGCTCTGTTCTGGACCCTTGTCTCTTCTTTCTATATACTTCCTCTCTTTGGTAGCCTCACCAGCTCCCATAGGTTTAACTATCATCTCTTTGTCTATTGTTATTGTTCAATCGTTTTAGTCATGTCAGACTCTTCATGACCCTATTTGGGGTTTTCTTGGCAAAGATACCAGAGCGGTTTGCCATTTCCCTCTCCAGCCCATTTTACAGATGAGGAACTGAGGCAAACAGAGTTAAATGACTTGCTCTGGGTTACACTGCTAGTAAGTGTCTGAGGCCAGATTTGAACTCAGGAATGAGTCTTCCTGACTCCAGGCCTTGCATGCTCTCTACTGCACCACCTAGCTGCCTGGAAGTGCAATTACCAACCCCATTTTACAGAAGTAGTATCCTAGATAGGTATTTCCAATATTAAACCTACTTTGAATGGAATCCCAGGCTACTAATACCCTCACATACTCCCCACTAGGCTATGGGACAGGATTGAAGGGATTTAAGATAAACAAAGCACCAATACTGTCATTTGGCTTCAGGAAACCTGTTTGACCATTACACAGTTGGCCCACCCCTCCCCCAAGCTGATTGACAAAGTCTGTATGTAGGATGTGTTGTCCAACTTACCATACTCCATACTACCTTCACAACCCCTGGCCCCAGGGAGCTTCCCCGGGCGGCCCCAGAGTCCTCTACTTTTCGGGCAACATAGTTCATTTAGTACTTAATTGTTCTTCTAATTCTTTCAGAAGTGCCTTGTCTCCTTAATTAGACTATAAATTTAGCAGGGACTAAGGCCTGCTGATGTCTTCCTCTCCATAAACCCAAGAACTCAGAGCATAAGACTTTGCATGTAGAAAATACTCAGTGGATACTTGTAAATAGACTGATTTGATGCCTGAAATAGCAGAGGTTCCAGTTCCAGCTGTGCATCAGACTTGCCATGTTATCCTGGACAATTGATTTTCCCTCTCAGAGCCTTTTTCCCATTTGTAATATGAGGGGGTTCCTAAGTGAGCTTTAGAATCCATTTGAGCCCCACAACAAATTAGGAATTTGTAACAATTTAGGTACCAGCCCCATTTTGGGAAAGAGAGAAAAATATTCCCCAAGAGGGGCAAGGAGGAAGAGAAACAGGCCAAGAAAAGGCAAAAAGCTTGGAGGAGATTTCTGTTCACACTTATACTTTTCTATTACCAAGAGACTGAAATGTGATATGGAAAAAAAAAAGTCTGGGCAGAGAAGACAGAATAGATTATAGCAAATAATGTCATTGTTTCTCTCAGTGTTTAAACAATGGCCTATTTGGATATTGCCCCAGAAATCTTTTTATAATAAAAGTCTTAAAGGACTGGGATTCACTAAGCCTGGAATTTAGCCGTTGATCTAAATTGATTTGTTGTGAGACCTCAGGCATGATAGCTTCCCTTGCTGGGCCCCTGTATCCTCATCTGTAAAAGGAAGGAATTGGGCTAGATAATGCTAAGGTCTCTTCCAACTCTAATAATCCGTGGCTATAATTATAATATCCCTACATGACTTGAAACTCATTGGAAGAAAGTAGTCTGCAAGCAAGGTATGTCAGCTCCCAGTTATTTGCACTAATTGAAAGAGAGCTGGGGGTGGATAACCCAAACATCATTTTTCTTTGGCTTGTTGAATGCATTGTCTGAATTTTTTGTAATAACTGCATATTATTCTTTCTGATTATGTTTTGTTTGGGTATCTATTAAAATAAATTTATATTGATCAAGCCCATACTGGGAGAAAGCAGGGTGGGGGGAAAGGGAGGGCAATGGGGAAGGAGCATTGATCTTGGAGTCAGAGGACCTGGGTTCAAATCCCACCTCAGACACTTACTGTGTGACACTGGGCAAGTCTGGCTGGGCCTTAGGTTCCCTATCTGTAAAATGAGAGTATAGAACTTGATGACTTCTAGGGTCCTTTCCACCTCTAAATCTTTGAGTCATGGCTTTGCTACTTGCTTGCCATGTGACTTGAACTCTATCTACAATAGGGAGAGAGAGAGAGAGAGAGAGAGAGAGAGAGAGAGAGAGAGAGAGAGAGAGAGAGAGAGAGAGAGATAAATGTGGAGAAATAGATCTATGTCAATAGATGGATAGATATCAAAGTAGGCTGAATAAATGTACGTTTAAGTGTCCTATCCTGGAATTTAAAATTATCTACTCTGGGTATCATATAAAGTACTAAACCAGTTTCAAGTCCAAGCTCTAGAGAGGCAGGGTAGAAAGAGCATAGGATTTGTCCTGGGTTCAAGTCCTGCCTTTGCTACCTCTTACTTGTGGGGATCTCAGGCAAGTTACTCCCCCTCTCTAGATCTCATTTTTCTCATCTGCAAATCGAAGGGGTTGGATTAAAATATTCTATAAGGTTAATTCTAGCTTAAATCTTATCCTCTCACCAGCCCTGTGACTTGAGCAAATCATTTAATGGCTTTGGGCCTCAGTTTCTTCACCTGTAAAATGAATAAGTTAGACTAGATGATCTCTAATGATCACTTTCATCTCTAAATCAATGAGTCAGATGATTTTCCAGCTCAGACCTTCTATGTTGTAAGGATTCTCCTCATTCTTACATTCTATATTCTAAGATTATCTTCCCGCAGATAACTGAAAGAAAACTGTTGTTATCCTTAAGAGAGAAATCGTTTTATTCTTTGTATTGGTATCCCCAGTACTGACCCCAGCACATGGCACACAGTAGGTACCTAATGAAAGCTTGTTGATGAACTCTTTTTCCTTTGGTTCCGATGACTTGTCAGACATCCAAAGAGAAAGCTGCATGTTTGCTTCTATTGGTTTTTCCTTCTGCTTTTTTTTCATAGCCCTGTAGGGAAAAATTTGGCATTGCTTCGTTTTCCCTTTTGCAGAATTTTGCAGCTATTATGTACCTACACAGCGTTGGCACTCAATTGGTCCCAGTCAACCTGTTATGAGCTGGCCACGGATGAGCTCCCATAATCCTGACGTCAGCTGGGAGTGCTGAGACAGGGTGGAGGACACAGCTGGGTTCTTATCAGAGGCTGCTCCAGGGAAGCCTAGGGGAGCTGAGTCTACTAACCGGGGAAGCCCAGGAATACAACTTAACCGGAGAGCAGGGGCTGGGATCAGAGATGAGCCGGAACGGAATCTGGGATTGGGGAGCTTTCTGTTGCCAGAATGAGGTAATTGTTCGCTCATCACTGCAGTAAATGTTGTTGGCGCCACACTAAGTGAGCCTGTCTATAGACTTCTGGAGGTGCCATGTGGCTGTAGAGACCCATGAGCCTGCACGCAGCCAACACTTACATGCATGGTGCTATGGGAGATACAGGGAAATATAATGAGAGCAACTCGAATTTATGTAACATGCTAAGAGTTACAAGGTACTCTTTCCACAAGTCTGTGATGTGAGTAGCACAAGTATTGGATGGATAGATAGATAGATGGGGAGAGAGAAACAGGGACAGAAACACAGAGAGACAGAGACAGAGATAAATACATGTAGACAGATAAATGTAGATAAATAGATCTATGTAAATAGATAACAGATAGTCAAATAGAGTTGGATAGATGAGAAAGAGAAAGAGGAAGGAGGTAGGGAGAAGAAAGGAGAGATGAGAGGAAGAGTAAGGGAAGAGAGACAGAGAGAAAGAGAGAGACACAGAGAGAGAGAGAGAGAGAGGAGAGGGAGACAGAGAGAGAAGGAGGGAGGGAGGGAGAGACAGAGGGAGAGGGAGAGGGAGACAGAGAGAGAAGGAGGGAGGGAGAGAGAGAGCATGTGCAAGGAGCATTTGTTAAACATTTTAGTATGTGCTAAGCTCTGGGAATACAACTACAAGTGAACATGACAGTCATTCCCCTCAAGGAGCTTACATTCAAATGGGGAAAGAGACAAGGTATAAAGAAAGGGGAGCCAGAAATCAGAAGGAAAGGTACCTGAGAAGGATTAAGACTGCTTGTGAGAAAGGGGAGAAGTCCAGAGAGAGAGTTGAGCTAGGAGTGAAATGAGAATGGCTAGGGCCCCAAAGAAATGGTGGTCTGGCCTAGAGAGTCACCAGTCAAAAGAGTGGGCCTCAGGGCAGAGTTTTCTCTAGGGTTGGGAAGGCAGCACAAATCATTTTGAAAATGAGGCTCACAGACATAAAAATAACTTCCCCCAAGTCACTCAGTTAATAAGAGCTCAAGTCAGGATTTGAACTCAGGTCTCCTTTCTCTACCTTAAGCTGTCTCCGACCACAAACCACTCACTGTCCCAGCCCTCAAGGAATTCTGGTCAGGGGAGAAATTGCTATTGTTTAGTTGTTTTGAGTCCTGTTAGAGTATTTGTGATACTAATTGTGACACTAAAGTATCTTTGTAAAAAAACAAAAAACAAAAAAAATTTCCTTCTTCAGCTCATTTTATAGATGAAGAAACTGAGGCAAGCAGAAGTTTAAGTGACTTGCTCAGAGTCACATAGGTGGTAAGTGTCTGAGGCCAAATTTGAACTCAGGTCTTCCTGACTCCAGGGCCGGTGCTCTATCCACTGCACCATCTAGCTACCAGGGGGGAAATATATAAATTAAAAGATCACTGGTAGCATAGGGCGAGATATTACTTAATTATTACACATTTAATAAGTCTAAGTGCTAGGCACTGTGCTCATTACTGAAGATTCAAAGACAAAATTATAATAGTTCCTGTTTTTAAGAAGCTTACAATCTTAGGGGAGAAAACAGGTATAGGTACATTCAAAATCTAAGGTGACTAGAGAAGGCTCTGGCAGCTGGGGGGGATGAGGAAGGTGTCATGTGGAACAAGAATGCTTCTTTTTTTTTTCATGTCCTGGACCCATTTGGTAGTCTGGTGAAGCCTACAGATCCCTTCTCAAATGAATGTTTATAAATGCAGAAAATAAAATCCATAGCATTACAAAGGACAACAATTATGTCAAAAAACTGTTATCAAAAGATTTTTTTAAAAAATTCACTTATGGGGGCAGCTAGGTGGTGCAGTGGATAGAGCACTGGTCCTGAAGTCAGGAGGACCTGAGTTCAAATCCGGTCTCAGACCAAACACTTGACACTTAGTAGCTATGTGACCCTGGGCAAGTCACTTAACCCCAATTGCCTAAAAAATTAAAAAAATAAAACCTCACTTGTGATCTAGTTTACAGAAATTTATAAAATCTGTCAGCAGACTCTTATGGGTCTTTGGAACCTAGATTAAGAAACCATGATGTTGAAAGTAATGTTTAGACTAGGACTTGAAGGAAACCAGAAATTCTAAGAGGCGGATATAAAACATGAAATACAATTAGCATGGGTATTCCAAAATGGCAGAGGTTACTGTGGATTGAGGCGGTCAGGGAAAGAAGGATCAGGAAATTATGAAATACTTCATGAATCTGACCATCATCCTTTTGCTTTGTGCCATCCTGAACCTTTCCCTACATCTCTGGGTCCACCCAAGCAATTTATTCCTCCCCCCACCCTCTTACCCCTAACCCACTGTGTGTCCAGGTCAGCAGCACCCTGCCGGCAAGTTTGTCCTTTTCCCATGACCCACTCAGTACCACCTGGTTCTGATTTGCGACCAGCCTTGCCTCCCCATAGCCACAGCAGGCCCTGTTCCAAACATTCTTGGCTTTTTCTCTCCATGCTCCGGAGGTGGTAGATCAGGTTGGGGAAGCTGGGGGAGGAGTGTGTGTAATCTCTTAGAAAGAAAATGGGGTCTCTGCCTAATAGTCCATTACAGTCAAGGCTCCTGCCTGATTGAATAGTGCTGACATAACCTGGCCTGCGTTAGGAGTTCATTTAATTCTTACAAGAATCACAGATTCTCTTTCTACAACAATAAGGTTTCCTTTTCTTGTCTATCAGCTCTAGTAATGGCTGAGGGATTTGCCATCTGGTCCTGGAGTTCTAAGAATCCTCAGGGGTTATGGGCAACGCCCCAGCTTGCCTGTTCTGATAACTCAGAAGTGATTGACCATATTGGTCTAAAGCATCTTAAGCCTGCTCTGCTTTGGCATCAGCAAATTTAACAGGTGGGAAGAGATGCCGAGCGCAGGGGGGCATCATCCTCCCCTTCTCACTTCCTCCCCATCTACTCCTTCTCCATCCTCATACCAACCACCATTGTCTTGACAAGAACTAAGCCACAGCCAAATTGTGGAGTAGGGGAAGTTTGTCATAGAATTCTTTTTTAAAAAATGAAATGATACCTTTTGTTTTTATATCACCTTCACTCCTCTTCCTTCCCTTAACCAGAGAGCCATTCCCTACAACAAAAGAGAGACGTGTAGTTCAGTAAAACCAACCAATACATCAGCAGAGTCTAATGCTGCATGCCCACGATCCCCCACTTCTGCAACGAAGAGAGGGAGGTAGGTTTTCTGATCCTTTCTCTGGGACTACACTTGACCATTACAACTAAATAGCATTCAGCTTCAGGTTTGTCTTTCCCTCTTTCCATTTACAGCACTGTAGTCATTATTTAAGTTGCTTTCCTGTTCTGACTATCTCACTCTGTACCAGTTCACATAAGCTTTCTTGTACTTTATTGAATTCTTTGTCTTCATTGTTTCTTGTTGTACAGTAATAGTCTATTACATTTATGTGCCACAGTTTTTTTTAACTATGCCTCAATAGATGGGCAGGTTATAGAATTTTAGTATGGGGAGGAACCTCGTAGACAGTCTATCCACAGGGCTGATATTGAGTACAAAAGATAAAATCAGGTGCCTGGGGAGAAGGAATAGCTTTGCCAGCCTTCTCTTTTGAAATAATAACAGCAACTTACATTTCCAAAGTGGTGCTATGTGACTTGCAAAGTTCCGCCCCCCCACCTCTTTTTTTTTTTTAACAGCAAACCTGTGAGGCCAGCAACTCAAAGATCACTACCTTTATTTTATATTGAGGATCAGACAGGTAGGGAGAATTGCTCACTTAATAAGAGTCAGAAGTAGAATTCGAACTCAGGTCTCCTGATTCTAGGTTTAGTGCTAGGTAAGGAAAGGAGAGAAGTTGGATACAAGTAAAATAGGGTAGCTGTAGTCATCCCTCAACTTGAGAAATACTGAAAGGCCTACTTCCAATCAAAAAATACACCTCTACACACACACACACACACACACACACACACACACACACACACACACACAGAGCCTGCCATAGGGCTTGAGACCTCAAGGGTATGATGGAGCCAGCTCAAACCTGCTCTGGCGAGTCTGATAAAATTTTCGATGAGAGCACTTACACCTTGGAACTCAAATACTACAAATCAGAGTTTGATTCATTGTTTTGTTGATTGTCAGGGGTGGGGAACCTGTGGCCTTGAGGCCTGGTCTAGACTAAGAAAGTGACGGGGAAATGTTAATAATGCAGATTAAAATGAAAAATGTGTCATATGAACTTTTTTTTTCAGAGAGCAGGTTATTAAACATTTATCTATCAGCACACCCCAGTTGCTCCATAATGGTTATTAATTGGGGCAGCACATTATTATTATTAATTACTTCCTAATTGACTTGCTTATTTCTCATCTCTCTCTTTTTAAGAGAAGTGGGTTTGGGGAGAAAGTAATGGGTTCTGTTTGGGATATTTTGAGTTTGAGGTAGAGGAGTATGGCACAAATGACCAAAAGAAAGTAGAAGAAACCTCTTATAAGTAAGGGGATAAGAAACACTTGGCTGCCTTTGATGCATTCAAGTCACCAAGTCCAGAGCTATAACACACACACCACCTCCTCCTGGTAGTGAAAAAAGTGGCGGATGGGATTGCTGAGTGAGTCATCTTGGGACTGCCACAGGATTGGAGAATGCCAAGGTCCTAACTGTCAGAAAAGGAAAGAATGGAGTCTACAACCTGTAGGCTAGTGAATTTGACTTTGATCGGTAATGAACATCTAGAAAAGGAAGCTGGGATCATAAAGAGACAGCAACGGTTTCATCAAGAAGGGCTGTATCAGACTAACCTTGTTTCCTTTTTTGATGTTATTGTTCAGTTGTGTTCTACTCTTTGTAGCCCTATTTGGGGCTTTCTTGGCAGAGGTACTGGAATGGTTTGCCATTTCCTTCTTCAGCTTATTTTACAGATGAGGAAACTGAGGCAAATAGGGTCAAGTGACTTGCCTAGGGTCATACAGCTAGTAAATGTCCAAACTCAGATTTGAACTCAGGAAGATGAGTCTTTCTGGTTCCAAGCCTATTGCTCTATCCACTGTACCACCTAGCTATTCCTTTGATAGTATTAACTAGACCAGGGCTTCTTAAATTTTTTCCAATTGCAACCCCCTTTCCCATTTCAGCTACATTCATTGACACTGCATGGCCTTAGGGCATGTGAAGTGCAAAGCATGCTTTGTGTTCAGAACCAAGGCTGCAGCGAAGTTGGGCAATGCAACATGGGCCAGTGCTGCCGGAAACACCTTGGATTCATTACATGCTTGATTTTTAATTAATTTTTGGTTATTACACATTTAGAAACCTTTTACTGTTGCCCCCACAGTTTAAGAAGCGCTGAACTAGACCAGTTATAGGGTTATAGAGCAGCTAAGTGGCACAGTGGATAAAGTGCCAGCCCTGGATTCAGAGTTCAAATACAGCCTCAGACACTTACTAGCTGTATGACCCTAGACAAGTCACTTAACCCTGTTTGCCTCGGTTCTCCAACGGTAAAATGAGCCAGAGAAGGAATAGCAAACCACTTCGGCATCTTTGCCAAGAAAACCCCAAATAGGGTCAGGAAGAGTCAGACACAACTAATTGCCTAAACAGCTACAACAAATTCAGGGTTATGGTGTAGATTTAGCTTACCAAGATTCTAGCAAAAGATTTGATAAATTTACTAATTTTATTCTTGAAGACAAGATGGATCAATGCAGGCTCAACGGTAGTACTGCCTATTAAGCTGATCAGAGAATGGACTGCATCATTAGACTAGCAAAGTAACCTGGAAGGAATCATTAGTAAAGCGCTCAGAGATCCTTGTGCGGCCCTGTATTAGAAAACACTTTTTATCATGACTTGGACACATAAGTGGCATGGTTATCAGATTTGCAAATTGCTCACAGCTAGGCTGGATCCCTAACACATCAGATAACAGAATAGAGATTCAAAAAGGTCTTGCTAGACTCGAATGTTGGGCTGAATCTAATACAATGGAATTTCATAGGGACAAATGTAAAAGTCATACACTTCTATTTAAAAAGCAGAACACTGCAAAGAAAACATGTCGGAAGCACAGCAGTTTGTGTGGGAAACATCTGAGGGTTTTAAAGAACAGCAAACTCAATGGGAGTCAACAATGTGTTATGGTAGCCAGGAAGAAAAAAAATGTTTGTTGAAGTATAGTCTTAGAACAGGGGTGAGAAGTCAAAAGGTAAGTTAGATGATAAAAAGTTGAAAGACAAAAACAATTCATAACAATATCCACCGGTATCTATCATTCATTACTTCACAGTACTTTCCTCTTGACTATTGACTTGCTGATTCATCAACTTAGATATGTTTACCAGGATCAAAGAAAGATAATTAAGTAAGCCACATGTGCAGTCCCAAGAGATGACACCTCGTACATTAAGTTCCCATGCTTATCATTAAAGCAAGGTGCAATTATCTGTACAGCTAATATCAATACCAACAGATACTGGAATTTTGTTTACAACTAAGAAAGATGCAGAATGGATAGAGAGCCAAGAAGAACTAAATTCAAAAGTTGTCTCTGACACTCATTGGCTGTGTGATCCTGGGCAAGTTATGAATCTCTCAGTTCTCTAGACAACTCGAAGATTACCAGCTGCACAGAAGGTACCAAAATGCTTTGGCAGAGTGAGTTTCCTTACCTGGAAATTCCCCACATCAGTGATGTCCGAGGTCTACTTCCTATCTCTAACCCTTACAGCAACAGCCATGACACCCCATCTCTCAATTCTGGGCATTTTCATGGGCCATCTCCCTTGCCTGGAATGCTCTCACTCCTCCTCTCCACCTCCTGGCTTCCTTGGCTTCCTTCAAGTCCCAAATAAAATCTCACTTTCTACAGGAAGCCATTCCCAATCTCTCTAAAGCTTAGAGACTCCTCTCTGTTGATTGTTTCCAATATATCCTGTATATAGCTAGTTTGTACATAGTTATTTGCATGCTGGTTCCCCCAATGGGTTGAGGGGTCCTCAAAAACAGAGATTGTCTTTGACCTTTCTTTGTATCTCCCAGCGCTTATTAGCACAGTTTTTGGCTTAATAAATTTTTATTAACTGACCATAGCAAAATACAGAATAAATACCAGGTTTCAGATTTCCTAGAGACAAATATTCAAGTTTATTATTGTTAAATCCAAGGTAGACAATTTATTTAATCTTTTGATAACATTCCAAAATTTCCCCATTCTTACAATTCCTACATTTTCTCTTTATGTCTTTTGAGGGCAATGCCTAATCACACAATTAATTAATGAAAAAAGCATTTATTAAGCACTTACTAGTGCCAGGCAGTGTGCTAAGTGATGGTGATACGTTTTTTTTTTTCATTTTAAAGAAACAATCCTTACCCTCAAGGATTTTTTTTTCTGATAAGAGAAAACAACAGATAAAAAGAAAAGATAAGGGGGGGGAGGGGTGGTGTTCTAAAGAGGTCAAAGAGGCCCAGGATAATGGCTGGATGGGACGGGAAGTAGAAGCACGTATCAAACAAATTCCTTAATAAGTTGCTTGTAAAAGCGTTGTCTTTCCATCTGGTGGGAATGCAGGGACAGGATTCAGATACCATTAGGTAATCTGTACAGACAAAGCCATTTCCAAATACATAAATTTTATAAAATTCATATAATCTTTTTTGTCATAATCTGAAGATTTAAAATCTAAACCAATTTTCTAATTACCACATTCAGAGAACCTCCAAATGTACTTTCATTTCTGATTTCAATTTATTCTTAGGTTTAAAATTCATGATACCAATTTATTTTAAGCTGAAAATTCATGAAAATATTTCAACCAATTGAACTGTCTTTTAAGCTGATTTATGAGCTATAGAAGTCATATCTGTTCTTCCTGATTCTGGAGAATCAAAGATTGAGGATATTAGTTTGAGATCATAGTTAATGTTCATTGCAAACATAATTGAACCTTCAGACTCTTCAAGGTCTCTTGTACCATTTTAACAAAATCAAATTAACTCTTGATATTACCACAGGAAGAACCATATAAACGTATGAGTGCTGAGATCAAAGAGGGTCCTCCCCTTTAATGTTACATATGCATGACACAGTAGGTATCATTACCAAGTATTAACAGCACAGTTTTATGATATTTTCCACAGTTATAATGCCTAAACCTCTTAAACATAGCATTAACCCAAAATAATTTTGTGAACAATTCAATTACAAAACAAAAGACAGAACTCACTGTCATTCATCTGGCAACATTAATCCAGTTGACAATATTTTAAAATTATTGACAAGGAAAAAATGCCATGCATGTCTCTCCCAGTTAGGGCCTTTCATGATGGTTACACTCAAAACTCCAGCACAGATTATTTCCTAGCTGTAAAGGTGTTTATCAGTTGTTATCCACATCTTGCATCAACTTTGCATCGAAATAATTGTCCTCAATCTAATATAAATTTGGCTTACATTGGCCAATTTTAAAGTTACTCCATTATGCCAGCTTCCTTTTCCAAATCCACACCAGGATACTAGTATCTGTGAAATTAAACTTAAAAATCATTAGAAATCTCCCCAACTTCCTAAAGAGCAATTGTCTTTTCAGAGATAGTCTGTCACTCTAAATAGGTTCAAACAGGTAAAAACTTTTCTGTGAATCATTTCTATTACTTTTTCTGAATCTCCAATAGCTTCCAAATATCCAGCAAGTCAGACTAACTCTGTTGTAAGTTACTGAATTTCTCTTTTCATGCCTATATATTTTATCTTTTTTTCTACTGTTAATTTCCTAATCTTCAAATTTGTTGCTTCCAGTGGTACAGAGAATGGAGCAATGGACCTAGAGTCAGGAAGACCTCAGTTCAAATCCAGCCTCGGATATTGTGAGCTTCGGGATCCTAGGCAAGTCACTTAACTTCTGTTTGCCTCCATTTCCTCATCTGCAAAATGAGAATAATAATAGTTTCTCCCTCCCAGGATTATTGTGAAAATAAAATGAGATAATACTTATAAAGCACTTTACAAACTTTAAAGTGCTATGTAGATACTAGCTATCATCCGCATTACTATTATTCCAAATGAGGTTGTATGTGTTTCAATTGTATTATGAGTTCTAGTTTTCTTTTCTCCCCCATTGTTTCTGTCTCTCTTCAGTTTGGTGTACTTTCTTTATATAGGACCAATTCATTCTTTTTCAAAATACGCTTGTCTTTGTCTAGCTCTTTTTAGGTATTTAAATAAGTACAAATTGATCTGTACAAAATTCTTCCAATTTGCCAAACAATTGAATTCAACTAAACCATTTATTCAGAATAATGTGGGTAATGAAAAGATTTCTCACTAAAAATGAAGGACTGGTTTAAAAAAAACTTCCCCTTTACATAGCAATAACTACTAGGAGGAAGGATTTACTTAAACCACTTCTAGAATTAAACGAATACAGTTCAGCATTTGCATCCTTACAATCTCTGTGAAAGAGAGAGAATAAAGGAAAAAAGGTTGGGTACAAACATTCCAGTTTACTACTTTTCAGTTTTACAATCTGTAATAAACCAGAGGCATTTATTTCATTATGAAATTTAGGATAAATTCCATTTGGACTTCTTATAATTAGCATGATTTTTCCCCCTGTCCCCTGATTGGCCAAAAACAGGGAAAAAGAAGATCTCTGCTCAGATTGGGACAGTTCCCAATTTCTTTTTAAATGGACTCTAATTTTTAATTCATTTTCATTTAAGGGTTAATCACATATACCTAAACTAGTGAAGAAAAAAAGAAAGGTTTTGCAGGCATTTAATTATTAATAATGAAGACAAGACAATACCTGGTAGTTCAATTATTTTTTCTGGGATCCATTCCAATTTTACTCTGGCAGACTCTCAACACTAATTGTTTGAGATCAACCTTTTCTTTCTTTGCCTCAGAGACATAACTTTTCTATTTAAAATAATTTTTTCGTTATCCAACAGGTAAAATATCTCCAAGGTATCATCTATTTCTATAGCTAATAAAACAAAACTCCTTCTTATAGCTACCCAGAGGATGTAGGTAATTTGAAAGTCATGCACCTGCTTTGACCAGCTTCTAGTTAAAATCATTTTGAAAATGCTTTCTGTCCTAAGAGTAGGCAAGATAAAGAAACACCCTTTTCAGTCTGGTATTTAGTTCATACAGAAGACAAAATTGGATTGTGCCTTTATCATAAAGGATTGCTCACAGAAAAAAAAATTACTTTGCTGACTTCATTGTAAGGTCTGACATGGTCAGTCATGAGCCAGGCCAAGACAAGATGGCCACCTCTTATGTGACTAGAGGATGAAAGAAGTGGGGCAGAGAGATGTGAGCAAAGCCATGCAGGCCTCCTCTCCATTCCTAATGTAAAGGGAAGATGACCAGGAAGTCCAGCAGTCACAGCTAACAGCTAGCCACACACTCTCTCCAAATTTCTCCATAGTCCATATATGTTTGGGACTCATTATATGGGAGACATAATCTTCAGGACTCCATGAACCATCTTTCTATTCCCTTCTTATAGCCAAGTGACCCAGCACTACACATGACAAGTAAATAGATATCGAGATAATCATAGCCAGCTACCAGGAAGGATCAGGAAAAAGGCTCCAATGTCCTCAGAAGAAATTGTTGAATGTAAACACCAAGATGGAAGCTGAGTGGCCCAGTGAATAGAACACCAGACATGCAGACAGAAAAAGCCAAGTCTCAGAAACTAACCAGCTGTGTGACTCTGGGCAAATCACTTACCCTCTTTCAACCTTAGTCTCCTCATCTGAAAAATGGCAATAATAATAGCACCTACCTTCCAGAGTTGTAGGAATGATCAAATGAGATAATATATACAAATCTTAAAGGATTACATAAATGTTAGCTATTTTTATCATTAAACAGTCTTGTCTAACAGGAAAACAAACAAATGAACAAATCCTCAGTTTTTTTGGACAAGACTAGCCAGATCTAAGGAGTCTTATCTATCAACAAGAAAGCTCCAGGGCTTTCTAACACAGAACTAAACTGTGCTGTGACTACTCTCAGATAATCTGAGAGTTTATTGAATGGTTTGAATGGGTTTGACACCAGAGGCTAGCTTTAGCTAAATTTCTCCCAGATATTAGAGCATTACCTGAAACCAAGACTTCTTTCTATCAAAACCAGAGGATTACCAGATACCAGGAACCTCACTCAGAAACTAGGAGATTTTATTACCTAAAAGGCTTGAAAGATTTGCCTTCAGATTAGAGTAGCTCCCAAGGTTCTTAAACAGCTCCATCTGAGCTGCTTGCATTAAGAAAAGGAGAATTAAGCAATTACGTGTCAGAATCCCTTTCAGATGTATGGAGCAGAAAAGCCATACTTTTGCTTTTTGCCTTTTTCTAATTCTGGCAGCCTATATGGAATTCAACCTTTACCAAGCTCTTATTTCAAGGTTTTAAAAGGCCTATCTGTATCCACACTGGGTCCAGGGTATCAGTGACAGACCTCCCAGCCAGGCTTATCCATCAGAAAGCAGTGAATCATGGCACCATAACTGTTTTAAAATTAATCTTCAATCAATTCAGTAATTTTTTTTTAATAATGAAAATCCTCTTTCTCCCCCTCCCACCTCCTCCACACTGAGAAAGAAAAACAAAATCCCTATTATAGATACATATATTCAAGTTAAATTCCCACATTGATCATGTTAAAAACATTTTTTCCCCCCAAATCCCCACTTGGAATCAATCTTCTCTCAGGAGGCAAGCAGCTTGTTTCATCTTGAGACCACTGGAATTGTGGCTGGTCATTGCATTGATCAGAGTTCCTAAGTGTTTCAAAGTTGTTTGTCTTCACAATGTTGTTGTTATTGTATAAATTGTTCCCCTGGTTCTGCTTTTTTTCCCTCTGTATCAATTCATACGAGTCTTTCAGGTTTCTCTGAAATCCCCTTCATCGTTTCTTACAGCATAATAATATTCTCTTGCATTTATAAACTATGGTATATAAATGTTCAACTTTTATACTTGTTCAAACTTTCTCCAATTGATAGGTACCGCCTCAGCTTCCAGTTCTTTGCCACCACAAAAAGAGCTGCCATAAATATGTTTGTACATATGCATCCTTTCCCTCATTTGGGGGTATTGACCTGGTACTAGTCAAAGTATATGCATATACTAATAACTTTTGGGACATAGTTCCAAATTGCTTTCCAAAATAGCTGGAGTAATTCCACCAGAAGTGCATTAGTAAGTCAGTCAGCAAATATTTATTTAGCACCTACTTTGTGCCAGGCATTATGCTAAGCATGGGGATACAAGGAAAGGAGAAAGGCAGTTCCTGATCTCAAAGAGTTTACAATTTAACAGGGGGACAAAACATGAAAACAAATTCAGTGTAAACAAGATCTACACAGAATAAATTGGAGATAATGAACGGAAAGAAGGTACTAGCATTAAGAGGGACCAGGAAAGGCTTCTTTCAGAAGGTAGAGAATTCCAGGCATGTGGAACAGCCAGTGAGCATGCCAGGAGTCAGGAGATGGATTGTCTTAGATAAGGAACCTCAAGGAGGCCAGGGTCATTGGACTCAGAGTACATGGAGGTGAGTAAGGTGTAAAAAGACTAAGAGAGGCATAAAAGAACCAGGCTCTGAAGGGCTTTAAATGACCAACAGAGAAGTTTATATTTGATCTTGGAGGTGACAGGAAGCCAGTGGAGATGGATATAGGGATGACATGGTCAGACCTGAACTTCAGAAAGCTCATTTTGAAGAAAAAAAAAAGCCTCCGGGGGGCAGCTATATGGTGCGGTGGATAGAGCACCGGCGCTGGAGTCAGGAGGACTTCAGTTCAAATCTGGTCTCAGACACATAACACTTACTAGTTGTATGACTCTGGGCAAGTCACTTAACCCCAATTGCCTTGCCAAAAAAAAAAAAAAGATCATTTTGACAGCTAAATAGAAGATGGACAAGAGTGAGAAGCGACTTGAGGCAGATCAGTCAGCAGGCTATTGCAACAGTCCACGCATGAAGCAATGAGGGGCCTGGACCAGGGTAGTGACGGGGCCTGGACCAGGGTAGTGACAACGTCAGAGGAGAGAAGGAGGTATAAATAAGAAATGTTACAAAGGTCCTACATGGGGTTTGACAGCTGATTGGACATGGCGGGGTAAGAGAGAGTGAAATGTTGAGGATGACACCTATGTAGCAAGCCTGGGTGACCAGGAAGATGGTGGTAACCTGACAGTAATGGAGAGGGTCTAGGGAAAAAGATAATGAGTCATTTTGGGATATGTAGAGTTTAAGATATCTATGGGACATCAAGTTTGAGATTTCCAATATGCAGTTGGAGATATATCTCTGGAGGTTGGGAGAGAGGTTAAGACTGGATAAGTAGATCTGGGAATCATTAGCATAGAGATAATGGAATTCATGGGAATTGATGAGATCACCAAGTGAAGTAATGTAGAAAGAAGAGAAGAGGGCTCTGGACAGAATCCTGTTGGGTCTGTCCTATTAGCAAGTGTGACTTGGATGAAGATCTAGCAAAGGAGACTAAGAAGCAGTCAGACAGATAGGAGGAGAACCAGGAAAGAGTGGTGTCACAAAAACCTAAAGGGAAGAGAGTATTAAGGAAAAGATCAGCGTCAAAGGCTCCAGAGAGATGAAGCAGGATGAGGATTGAGAAAATTCCATTAGATTTGGCAGCTAATAGATCATTGTGTGAAGTCAAGATGATGGAATAACGGGAAGAAGTACAGTCAACCTTTCCTAACATAAAGTATGAAGTTGGGAAGTAGGCTGAAAGAATGAGATCCTGGAATTACACAATATTTAACACCCCCGAAAAAGCAGCAGCAGTAATCTAGAAGACAAAAGGTCAGCCCAGACATTCCCTCCAGATGTTGTTTGAGCCCAGCCCTAACATGAAGTATGATGTTGGGAAGTGAGCTAGAAGAATGAACAACAATAACAACAAAAAGAATAGCACCATAAAAAGATATTATAACAGGGGTGCTCAAGATAACAAATCCAGAAAAAGAGAAATGATTCCAAAACATCTGCCAGCAAAGCACCAAAGAAAAACACAGCATGGGCACAAGTTCAACTAGAATTCCCAGAAGAGCTAGAGCAATAGTTTAAAAAAAGGTTTTAAATGTTTTTTTTTTTTATTAATAAAATGAAAGAGCTGGGGTGGGGGAATGGAGGAAGGGGAAATGAGAAGTAGAAAAGTCATTAACAGCTTGATATAAGAGGTACAAAACCCTGCCCAAGCAACAAACGCCCTGAAAATTAGAACTGATCCAATAGAAGATAATGACTTCATGAGACTGTAAGAAATATTAAAACAAAGTAAAAGACAAAAAATAGAATAAAATGTAATTTATCTCATGGCAAAGACAACTAACCTGGAAAACAAATGAAGGAGAGATCATTTAAGAATCATTGTTGTTTTTCAGTCATTATCTGACTCTTGGGGTTTTCTCAGCAAAGATACTGGAGTGGTTGGCCATTTCCTTCTCCAGCTCATTTACAGATGAGGAAACTGAGGCAAACAGGGCTAAGTGAATTGTCCAAGGTTGCACAGCTAGCCAGATTTGAATTCAGGAAAATGAGTCCTCCTGCCTCCAGGCCCAGTGCTCTATTCGCTGTGCCACCTAGCTGACCATTCAGATTAAGAATCACTGGACTACCTGAAAACCATGGACAAAAAAAAGCCAAGACATCATATTTCATCAAATCGTAACAGAAAACTGCTCAGATCTCTTAGAACCAGAGAGTGAAGTGAGTGTCTACTTACTCAAGACCTTCAGGCAAAGCCTAGATGATCACTTGTCAGAGATATGTGTAACAGGGAAGCTTGTCGAGGTACACATTAGGCTAGTTGGTCTGAGCACCTTCCAACTCTGAGATTCTGCGTAATGTAAAAAAACAAAACAAAACCAAACCAGACACATATGACTATAATATTGGGCAGAGTATGATAAGTTGATGGTACAAAGTGGTATGAGATTTAAAGCCCCTTGTCACCTAGCCTCAGCCTCCATATCCTTCTCACAGCTCCTTACATAAAGTGCTTATCTCCAGTCTCCATATCTTTGTACTGGCTGGCCGTTGTGCCTGGAATTCACTCCACTGTCTCCTCTGGCTCTATTGTAAAGTCCTCAGTGGTATGTACTATTTTATCTTCATCTTTATCACCTAGAACAGTACCTAGTACATAACAGGTACTGTGTCCTCAGTGCTCAGCATACTGTTTGGCACCTACTGGGCGCTTAATTAATGCTCTTGATGGACTGTTTAATAGGTGCTTATTGATTTAATTCATTGAAGGAAAATTTGGATCTCTTTCCCTCTCCAAAGGGAAAAGCAATCAGGCTGAAGACTTCCTAAAATGGTTGGCAGTTGTGTTAGACCTTACAATAAGGGAAGAATTTACACAGACTGCAATAGGGCGATAGAGAAGGATGTTCCAGGTCTGGGGAATGGCCTGAGCAAAGACTCTTTGAGGAGGGCAGGAAGTGAGGATGGTGAGAAATTCGGTTTGGCTGCAACGTAGAGTGTGTGTAATGGGGAATATATCAGGCCAGACTGGAAAAGTAGAGTGAAGCCAGATTGTGGAGGTTCTTGGAAGTCAGACTTACGAGTTTATACTTAGTTTGGTGGGTAATAGGGAGCCATAGAAGGTTCTGGGACAGAGGAATGACATGAACAGATGTGTGCATTTAGAAGATGACTTTTGGCAACACATGCGGGGTGGATTGGAGCCTGGCACAGCAGAGTGCCTGATTTAGTCGCTGAATCTGGGTTGAAATTCTGGCTCTTCCACTTAACTACCTCTATGATTTTGGGTGAGGCATATTTAACAGTGGGTCTCAGACTCCTCAAATAAAATGAGCGAGTTGCACTAGATGGCTTTATCTAGTCTCTTTTAGTTCAAAACCTTATGAGAATGGCTGCAGAAAGAACAGTTAGGAGAAACCACTACCCCATCAAGGCAGGGCTAGTCATACTCCACAAGGACACAGAGGCAGCTTCCTGGGGATCTGATAGTTTCTGACATTTAGTCCTTTGTTAAGGGCCCTGGATGTGCAAGCACAGACATTGAAGGAGGGGAACAAATGCCTTCTCATTGGGGAGACAAGCAAAGAGGCAGATCAACTGTCTGACCATGCAAGTGGCAAGGCTTCTGGGGAGGAGATGAGGGGATGAGGGTCAGGAGCTAGGAATCAGGACACCACAGTCCTATTGTGGCATCTTGAACTCTAATGGGAAGGCTGTTGATCTCCTCAGGAGTGGATTCTCTCTCTCTGTCTCTCTCTCTCTCTGTCTCTCTATCTCTTCATCTCTCTCCATCTTTTCATCTCTCTCTCTTTCTCTCCCTCTCTCTCTCTCCATCTCTTCATCTCTCTCCATCTTTCTCTCCATCTCATATCTCTCCTCTCTCTCTCTCTTTCTCTATCTCTCCATCTCTCTCGATCTCTGTCTCTCCATATCTTCATCTCTCTCCATCTCTCTTTCTACACCTTTTCATCTCTCTCTCTCTCCTCTCTCTCCTATTTCTCTCTCTCTCCCTCCCTCCATCTCTCTCTCTCTCCATTTCTTCATCTCTTTCTCTCCTCTCTCTCTCTCCATCTCTCTCTGTCTCTCCATCTCATTCTCCATCTTTCTCTATGTCTGCCTCTCCATCTCTTCATCTTTCTCCATCTCTTCATCTCTCTCCATCTCTCTCTCTCTCTCTCTCTCTCTCTCCATCTCTCCTTTCTTTCTTTTTTAGAGCTAAAGAACAGGGCATCATTTCTCCCCTGGGGGAACTGAGATTGGGCCATGACTTAGGACCTTAGATTCAGACCTAGAAGGGACCTCAGAGACCATCTAGTCCAGCTCCTTCACTTTAGAGACGAAGAAATGGAGATCCCAGAGGCACTGAATGACTTGTTCAGGGCCACACACATGGTAAGCAGTGGAGGCAGGATTTGAACTCACATGATCTAACTCCAGATCCAGTGTTCTTTCCACTGTGCCATGTTGTCTCACAAGGAAAAAACAGGATATCAAGCGAGTTCTGCCATGATCAGGGTGAGCGTCTCTCTGGTACTAATGAGGGGGTGTAGCTGCTGAGACATCTCAGGCTCCTTCTTGACCTGCAATACTCAAGAGCAGTGGTGTCAGACTCCAACTAGAAGGCGGCCAGTAAGGATAAGGAGGCCATATGTAAGGATCCCTGCGGGCTGCATATTGAAAATGTGTTATGACCTATAATTTATTGTATTTTCATTAATTTGTTAACTATTTCCCAGATACATTCCAATCTAGTTTGGGCTACACTCAGGAGTGTTGTGGGCCGTGAGCTGCCCACCATGTTTGATATTTCTGACCTAGAGCAGAAAGAAAGATAGAAAGGGCAGGTCAGAAAAACCAATTGAATCTGACAGTATTTTGTAGCATGTTAAAGTTTACAAAGTGATTTTCTCACAACAGCACTAAGAGATAGACAAGGCAAATGTTATATTCATTTTACAGATGAGAAAATTGAGACTCAAGGCAGTTAAGTGATTTGCCCAGAGCCACAGAGGTGGTAAGAATTCTCATCAGGATGAAAATGCCCTGTCTTTCCTGACTCCAAATTCAGTCCTCTTAATACCATACCGTCCCCCCTCTCATGGGATCTAGATAAAGAAACTGATGCCATAACTGAGGGGGTTAAGCATCAAAAACAATGCTTTGTCATCAGATTTCCTCTCCTGTTTTCCTACCCTCTTTTCTCAGCCATTACAGCTCTGATGTTATGAGGTGGATAGCAAATTCAGAGGCTGGTGGGAAGCCAGGTTATTTCAGAAATGGATTATATTGCTCTGTTCACGCCCCACCCTCAGCTGTCTCCCCTTCCCAGATGAACCCACCATAAAGATCCCAGCACTAGGCCTTCAAGGAGATGGGGGGTTACTTGTCTGTCTCGTGGGAGTAGAGATGATCAATCTCTCTGTCCACCAGGGACGTCCCAGAGCCTGGTTCTTTGTTTTGGGTTTGTCAGTTCACTGTTGTCATGGGGTCTGCCTGCCCTCCTCAGGGCCTCACTTTCCAAAATAGAACTGCCCTTTGACCCAACCAGGCTCATTAATCAACTCCCAGCAGCTACTGCCAAGCTCAGACCCAGAAATGAGGCTGAGCCAGGGAGATCTGCCAGCGAGCTCCCTCACCCTGAAAAATGAAGGGTATTGCCAGATGCCTTCAAGATCTCTTCGGGCCCCTGTTCCACATTATTTGAATAATGATAGACCACATTTATATAACACTTTAGAAAGCACCTTTCCTTACAACAGCCCTAACAGACTATGTGCTCTTATGGGCATGGAGTATGTCTTATTTATGCTAGCACAATGGTCTGCACACAGTAGGCACCTAATAGATGTGTGTTGAATGAGGTTGGAAGTGTGATTGGTAGTATTCTTATTTTGTAGGTCAGGTTCTTTCTTCATGAGGTGGTGAGCTTCCCATCACTGAAGGTCATCAAATGGAGACTGAATGAGCACTTCAGGGAAGTTATGGAGACGATTCAGGGTCAGATAGGGATTGAGCTAGATGCGAATCAGATTTCCCATCCCCCCTCCCCCCAAATCGGAGGTGTTAGCAGAAGCGATTCTTAATTAGCAAGTGACAGAGCCAGCTAGACAGCTAGGCAGTACAGTGGATAGAGTGCTAGGGAATCAGGAAGACCTGAGTTCAAATCTGGCCTCAGATTCTTACTAGCTGTATGGCCCTGGGAAAGTCGCTTCACCTAGTTTGCCTCAGTTTCCTCACCTACAAAATGAGCTGGAGAAGGAAATGGCAAACTACTCCAGAAGCTTTGCCCAAAAATTCCCAAACAAGGTCATGAAGGGTCAGACACAATTGAAAATTGACCGAACAACAAAAGCAAGGATTCAAATGTGGGTCTTCTCATTCTTAGCCAGGGCATTTTTCCTTATGCCATATTGCCTCTCATATGGAAGAAATCATCTAAAATTGTTTCCTACTTCATATGGATGTAATTGTACAATTGTGCAACTTCCACGAAATGGTGATACCAAATATTAAAGCATTATTTCTCTCCATCCCTATCGTTCACCAGGAGCATAGGAATCCTGGAGCCTTTCCCTATTCATCATGCTAGTGCCTTCCTTCTGTGATTACCTTCCATCTACTCTCTAATATATCTTGTATGCACAAGGTTGTTTGCATGTTCTCTCCCCCACCCCCATTAGAATGTAAGCTCCTTGAGGGCAGGGACTGGTTTAGCCTTTCTTTGTAATCCCCTAACTTAACACAGTGCCCAGAGAGTAGTAACAACTTAATAAATGCTTGTCAACTGACAGTAACACTCATAGTCAAACACCAAAGCAATTAGGTGGTACAGTGGTTAGAGTCTGAAATCAAGAAAACCTGAGTTCAAATCTAGCCTTAGACATTTACTAGCTGCAATGTCACTTAACCTCTACAGGCCTTAGTTTCTTCGACTGTAAAATGGAGACAGTAATAGCACCTACTTCCTAGGACTGTTGTGAGGATCAAATGAAAAATTTGTAAAAGCTTAGCAAAGTGCCTGATATGTAGTAGGCATTTAATAAATGCTGGTTTCCTTTTCGTCAAAGCCTTTGGTTTTTTCTCCAGAGCCTAATATTTGTAATGCTAAAGTATTCATTCATAGGATCAAAGCTCTAGAGTTGGAAGGGAACTTAGAGGTCATCTAATTTAAAGCTGAAAAAAATGGGGGCCCAGGCAGGTTATGATTTGCTCACTTCATCTGACTTCCAAGCTAGTACTCTGTCCACTGTACCAAGTTTTCTCTCGTCATATGGCTACATCCCCACCTCACCTCCCATCAGTGCGGATTATAACCCCTTCATGCCTATACATCCTGTGGGATTGTTGCTCCAGTTTTATCATACATAAAATCAGAGGGTAGTCTCTGAGGTACTTTTTAGATTTACAATCCTGCGACTCTTCCCATAAAAGAGCCACTCAACACACTGGAGACCTTCCTCTACACCTTTTAAAACTCCGTGGATTTGAGCACATCACTTGCCGCAGGCAGTCAATTTGCCAGCCCTCATTTTCATTATGCAAGGGGTCACATCCTTTTAGGTCATATATATCCTTGACGATATCCTAAAGTTTCTTACTGCTTTTATTGATCTCTTTTGTTTTAAAATCACCTTTATTTTCAGATATTTTCCTCTGCAGAAAGTCATCCCTAGTAATAAAGAATAAAAAAGAGAGGGGAAAAGGTCATCAAAATTATCTAGAAAATCAACTGTGTTTGGCAGTATATGCAATGTCATACACCCGAAGTCCTCTACCTCTTGGCAAAGAAAGGAGGGATATGTATGTTCTCATCTCTTCTTCAGGGCTTAATTTGGCCATTATATAGTCTTCAGTTGGGGGAGGGTCGTTTTTTCCATTTATAGGACTGTTGTCATTATGTGTTTTGTATTTCTAGTTATTCTTACTTTGTTCTGCATCAGTTCATATATATCTTCCCATGTTTCTCTGAATTCTTCATACTCATTGTTTCTTACGCTGCAGAAATATTCCAATACATTCATGTGTCACATTGCATTAGGACATCCACCTTGTTTGCAGTTCTTAGTTACTCTAATAGTGTGCTACAAGTATTTTGTTGGTTTGTGGAGCTCCCTTTCTGTCTTTGATCTCCTTGGGGTATGTGCCTAGCAATGGGATCTTGAGTTAAAGGGTATGGGTATTTATTCACTTTGCAGACTAACACCTGACTGACCGAAGTCATCTCTAATACCTATGTAACTGGGTGCTTCCCTGGTGTGCTCAGTGCCCATTCCTTGGATATTCTCTGCTTGCTCCAGGGTGACCATGTGGGAACTGTGGGGGCCCAGCTTCTGGTCATGTGTGGCTCATTCCTGGGAGTCCCTTGATTGACAGATAAGCCAGAAGAGCTGACGGTTTGAGGGGGGGAGACATCCATTATTTAGCAAACTTTTATTACACTTTTCTTATCACATATGTTCAAAGGCCTCACACAGCTAACAACATACCTATAATAACACTTTTACAGTTTACGATGTCATTTTTTCATATCACATGATCCTTATAATATCATGATGGCAATAGCACAAATGTTTTTAGTCTCCTTTTACAGATATGGAAGTTGAGGCTTAAAGAGTTGAAGATATGTCTGAAGTTACACAGTTTCAAGGTCCAGCTTAAAGTTTAGCTTATTTGTGAAGCTTTCTGGGACTACCACAGCTCACAGTGATTTCCCCAAACTCAATTTCTAAAATACCTATCATCCATACTTCTCATTCACTAAATATTAACTAAACCACTGCATATGCTAGGCTCTGGGAGTTATTTAGAAATATTAAAAACCATATAATTTCTAGTTTCACAGGACAGACCTAAATGTATGGTACCAGTGGGGTCACCTTTCCTCTTGGGGGACCTTTTTAAAAGAGGAGAACTTCTTGGCTATAGCCTGTTCCCTGCCCCCACTAGAAAAAAAAAAGATATGACACAAATTGCAATGGGGAAGAATAAGGTCCTTTTTCTACCCTAACATCATGGCAACCCAACCCACAAGATGGCTACTGCCAAGAATACCTAACCAGGCAGCACCTGGCTGCCCAACCACTTTTGCATTTTTTCTCTCTTGTAGATAACCTTGTGAGCTTTAAAGGTCTTTGGGGGGCGGGGGGAGAGTCGATCTGCAAACATTTTCAGCTTCATCTACCAGAATGGTGGCATTTGTAGCTCAAACAAGAGCAAGTTGGAACCAAAGCAAGTGTCTGGGAGGCCCTGGTGAGGAAGATCAAGGTTGGCTGTTTGATCAGATGATGCTCAGTGCAGAGGTGAATGTAAACTATCTAATTAGCAGCCTTACAGCAAAAATCGATTTATGTTCTGATGAGGGTTAAGTATCAGCCTCCCAGTCAACTGTATCAGTAAATATAGGCTAAGTTACTGAGTCCTGTTTAAATCACTCTGTTAATTCACAGAGTGACTCTTCCAGATTAGAAACTATTTCTGAGTAAGGATAAACTATCTGTTACCATGCCTGATTCATATTGTGCATTAGATCTCTCTTTTTTTCCCCTTTCTCTTCTTCCTGGGGAATCCTTTAAACTTTGAGACAGAACTATTACTGTAATTAGCAACTTTCTCTGGGGAAGCCAAGGTGAGGGTGATGGGCCAATTCATGTGAGAATCCACTAATGCAGTTATTCTTGGCCTTTGTGTGTGTCATGGACCCCTTCTAAGAATAACTTTACATGCATAAAATAAAATACATAGAATTACAAAGGAAACCAAGTATACTGAAATACAGTTACCAAAATATTTTTTTAAAAGTTAATAATGAACCCTGAACTAAGGAGAGTTTAGGCTTTCCCTAGCATTGAACATGGTACAGGACCACTTGTCTGGATACAGATTGGGGTGGAGCAGGTTGCCAGCCCCTTCTACCTCAGCCAAGTAGTGTTTCTGTAACATATGCAGACCTATATTTGTCATGACATATGGGACCTCCAAACAGTAAATTGCAAGCATCCCATTGAACTTGGACTCTGATATCTCTAGTCTTAAGACGAAGGAGAAAAATTGGGACTGGAAGAAGGGATGCCTCATTTTCCTTGGATACAATTAAGTAGTGAGCCTTCCCAAAGACAGAGAGTAGGTTTGGCCTTCCCATTAAGCACAGTAGTTAATTAACTTTCTATGCGTTATGGGAAACTAAAAAAAAAGTTTCTTCCTTTCCCAAAAGTTTCTCTCCCTTTAGAGCAGCCTTGAGGTTCCTTAGGTAGCTTCCATAATTAACATTTCCTTTGATCATCTCTTACACTCCCCAGGATCCTCCTTGAGAATGTAAATTCCCCAGATGTGAGGGAAGGAAAAAATTACACTGTCCTCTTAGCACAAAGTTTCCAACCTCTTTTTGTATGTCTTGGACCCCTTTGGTGAAGCCTATGGACCCCTTCTCAGAATCATATTTTAAGTGCCTAAAATACATAGAATTACAAATGAAACTAATTATATGGAAATATAGTTATCAAAATGTTGAAAAACCAAGTTAATGGACTCCAGGTGAAGAACCCTTGCCTTAGTAACATCAGTTAGTTGGTAGGTCTAGGAGGGTTAAGAGTAGCAAGAGTAAGCCCCAGAGAAAGAACTGGGAAGAGCCAGAGGTGAGAAAGCCCAAAGAGAAACTTTTGCTGATTTGCAAAATTGATGAAAAATAATTTTGCAAAAATGATGACACATAAAAAAACATTTTACATTGTATTACACTTTAGAGCTCACAAGCTCTGCTTAAATTTCCTTTACAGAGGTGTCAAATACATAACTCTGAGCCCCATGCCTCCCACAACACTCCCAAGTGCGGCCTGAACCAGATTAAAATATAATTGGGAAAATTTAACAAAATAAATAAAAATGCAATAAAACATAATGTTAACATGTGGTTTTCTAAGTCAATACGAGGCCTGAAGGGATTCTTATCGCCAGTTTCATGGTCCATGTCTATTTGAGTTTGACACTACTGCATTAGAATGCAATTGCCCCAAGAGCAGGAATTGTTTCATTCTTCATTGTCGTATCCTCTGAGCCTAGCACAGTGCTTCACACAGAGAGGTGAGATGACCTAGCCTTCTACATTTAAATCTGTAAAGGAGTCTGGAGTTCAGCTAGTCCAACTCACCCATTTTACAGATGAGGAAAGTGACATCCAAAGAGGTCATGTCTTGCTGAAGGTCACAAGTAGCAGGGCCAAGATTTGAATCTAGGTCTGTTCGACTCTGTGTCCATCATCTTCTCTACCGCTCCACGCTGCTTCTAATCCAAGGATTCACACTGTATTGGTGGCAGATGAGACATCATTCTGGGCCTTCCAACTCCCAAGTGCAGGGCTTTCCACTCCTCTTCACCTCAAATTCACATAATACATTTATATATAGCAACCCTGGGGACAATTGCACATTGGGAGGCTATGGAATGTAGCAGATGATAAGAGCTAAATATAATCTAGGGCCCAAGTGTCCTAACTCCTGTGTCTAATGGTGGGTTTTCAGCATATACTTGGCACATAGAAAACACTTAATAAACACTTGCTGATTGATTGATTGGTTTCCAGCTTCCTGTATGGAAAGCCCAGAATTCAGATCTCTGGCACATTTAAACAGGTTTTAAGGTTTATGACGATGTCTCCTTGGCTCTAAGCTACTTGACCCCTTCTTTATAAGTGACCCATCCAGGGCCAACCTTGGAGGATGGGAGTTGGAGTGACTAAGGGAAAAGGTTTCGAAGCTATAAATTACTCTCTGCCTGTGACATCAAGATTGTTGCTAGTGGGGCCCTGGGGAGCACCCCTTCTCAGCTCTCCTGTGCCCTCAGGAGGGGCACTGACAGTGCTGGTCTCTCTCCACAGTTACTAATGGTTCTGAAGAGTGATTGCCGGAGCCTGTCCTGCTTGCCAATCAGATAATGCCAGAGGTGCCCCGGGTAATTTTCTTAGCAGAAATGTAAACAGGACTCGGAGGAGAGGAATTTGGGTCTGTTTCAAGCTGCCTTGATTTTCATCCCTTAATTATCACTCGGTGTTTATTTAAGGAGTTGAAAAGGGGATGATGAAGGAAAATTGGATTAGGGTGGTAGGAGAAGAGAATTGCTGATTTAACCCAATTCCTTCAGGTCAAAATAAGGACAATCACCCAATACCTCCAAAGTCCCAAGAGTGAGCCTTGGGTTTCTTCTGGGGAGAGGACACCTTCTCTCCCTCTCCCAACCCCTGTTCTTGGAGGACAGTGGGCCACCCTCTGCTACTACCTTGAATAAATAAGTTCCTCTCTCTAGTAAATAACTTTTGCTTTCTGGGCCTTGAGTATTTTTAGATCTTTGGAATGGGCCAACCTTTTCCTTATATCTTTCTCATAGGAGTACTGTAAAACTCAAAGGGGTCCCCTCTGCCTCTGTGCTCAAGGGATCAGGTTTTCTTTGTGTGAGCAGTCTAATTCATTCATTCATTTCATTAATTACTTTTTTAATATAAAAGCTTTATTGATGCCTTTTGTTTATCCACCATAGTAATCTCTAGGTATACCACCACATACTCAGCCAATAAGCCTTGCCTTGTAGCAAGGAAAATAGGCAAACCCCACCAATACAGTGATTCAGTCTAACAGTACATGCACCATTCTTCACCTAAAGTCCACCAACCTCTCTGTCAAGAGAAGGGAGGTCCATTTCCTCTCCTCCTTTCCAGGACCCAGATTGGTCCTTACAGTCATTTGACATTTGGCTTTGTTTTAGTAGTGTTCTTTTCATTTGCATTGTTGTGCCTGCATACATTCTTTTTCCCGCATTTTTTGTTTCATTCTGCATCCATACAAGTTTTCCCTTGTTTCTCTGAATTGGAGCAGTCTAATTTAAAAGGGGAAGATTCTTTTTCAGTGTTTGCAATGAAACCCTCCACAAAAGTCCTACTCTAGGGCTTCTTTATGTGTGGAGATGGCTTTTTTTGGGGTTTTGAAGGCTGTCAGGAGAACATAAGCTCAGTCTCAGTAGGGTCCCAACAATAAATATAGCCACTTCTTCTGAAAACCAATGTAGCTAAATCCAGAGGAGCTCATCGCTAGTAGGCTGGCCACTTGGTGATGAATGCTCTGGACATGGCAGTCCATGGAACAAGGGTAAACACAGAGAAGCTCTCAGTTCTGTGCACAGGTCTGTTGTAAAGATGGGACAGCCCTAAGGATCACAGCTTTCTAACCATTTGTAAACATTAACTGAACTGCTGGTACTCTAAATGTCAGGTCCTAATCCAATGACCAAAAAGACTTGATATGCTGCTGGAGAAACTGAATCAATCAATCATTCAACCTTAAGTATCTGCTATGTGTCAGGCACAGTGTTAAGCACTGGGGATACAAAGAAAAAAAAATACAATCCCTGCCCCAAGGAGCTCACCATCTAATGGGGAAGAGGACACACAGAAAACTGTTCAGATGAGATATATACAAGGATAAATTTGAAATAACAACAGAGTGAAGGCACTAGAATTAAAAGAAGATTAGGAAAGGCTTCCTGTAAAAGGTAAAATTTTATCTGGGACTTGAAGGAAGCCAGAGAAACCAGGAGATGGACATGAGAAGGGAGAGCATTCCAGAAATGGGGAATGGCCCAGCAAAATGCCTGGAGTCGGGAGATGAAGTGTCTTGTTTGAGGAACAGCAAAGAGGCCATTACCACTGGATCAGAGTATGTGTGGGGCAGTAAGGTGCAAGAAGCCAGGAAAGGTAGGAGGACACCAAGTTATGAAGGTCTCTGGACCCTAAACACAGCATTTTATATTTGATCCTGGAGGTGATAGAGAGCCACTGGAGTTTGTGTAGAGGAATGACAAAGTCAGACCTGCACTTTAGGAAGATTACTTTTGACAGCTGAGTGGAGGATAGATTGAAGTGGGGAGAGACTTGTGGTAGGGATCCAACCAGCAGCTATTGCAATAGTCCAGGCGTGAGGTGAAAAGAGCTTGTACCAAGGTCATGACAGTGCCAGAGGAAAGAAAGGGGTGCGTTCAAGAGATGCAACAAAGGTGAATTGGCAGGTGCCTTGGCCACAGTTTGGGAGGGTGAGAGTGAAGACTAGAGGATGACATACAGGTTTTATACTCAGGTGACTGGCAGGATGGTGGTACCATCTACAGTATTAACGAAGTTAGGAAGAGGGAAAGTTTTTGGGGAAAAGATAATGAGTTCTGATAATGAGATATTTTAAGATATCTATGAGACATCCAGTTTGAGATGTCCAATAGACAAGTTGGAGTTGAGAATCTGGTGGTCAGGAAAGAGGTTAGGGCTGTATAAGTAAATTTGTATAACCGAGAATCATCGACATAAAGATGATAATGTGAACTGGATGAAGATCCAGCAAAGGAGACTGAGGAGGAGTCAGATAGCAGCAGAGAATTCAGTTCCATTCTGCCTCCCTGCCTACCCCTAATGCAGTAGCACATTAATTAATTAATAAATATAATAATAGCTAATATAATAGGGCTTGGATGAAGCACATATAAGGTTAGAGATTATGACCTGGAACTTTTCTGACAATTTCTGGGGACAGGCAAGGCTTAGTGCTGAAAGGTCTATGCTTTGATATGACGATGCAATCCCTTTCCTGGCCACCGACTTAGAAGACCCACTGACTCAATTGATCTTCATCTCTCTCTTCTCTTCCCATCTGCTGATCATGTCAGGAATCTCTGAGCCTTTCATTGGAGAGGAACAGGCAGTGCAGAAATGTCAGCCTGCCAGAATGTAGCAGTAAAGTACATGCATATGCATGGAGTTAGGTGAGCTTATGCCTAGGTGTTGGGACTCTTGACTTTTTCTGCTAAGGCACTGGTGATCAAACAGCAGTCCAAAAATGGATGTTTCCTACCTTGGAGGCAATCTCATGAGTTCAAGATGTCCAGAGAGCTGAGGTGGCAGGGGGAGTTTCTGGATCAGAGAGGGTGATTACTAATGTTGGGGGGGGGGCAGAGTTCAATCTGTGGCCTGGTTTGCCAGAAGATGTAGTCCTGGAGGGAATTGTTTGGAGAGTGTGGAGTGGAGGTGAAATGTAAAATTACCATTCAAGATTCCTTCAAACAGCATCATGCCTTGAATGTTTCAAGCGTCACGCACCCAGACCTGTATGGTAGTAACCATGTTATTGCTAATGCTTATTTTATGTTTTTCTAACCTGGAAAAACTTATATGAATTGATGCAAAGTGAAATGAGCAGAACCAGGAGAACATTGTATATAGCAACAGTAATACTGTGTGATAATCAACTATGAATGACTTAGCTATTCTCAGCAGTGCAATGATCTAAGACAATTCTGAAGAACTTATGATGAAAAATGCTATCCATCTCCAAAGAAAGAACCAATGGAGTCTGAATGCAAATCGAAGCATACTTTTACTCTACTTTCTTTATTTTTGGGGTTTTTTATCTGTGTTTTCTTTCACAACACAAATAACATGGAAATATGTTTTGCATGACTGCACATGTATGACCCATATCAAATCGCTTGTCTTCTCAATGAGGGGGAGAAGGTGAAGGATGGAGGAGAGAATCTGGAACTCAAAAAAATTTTTTAAAGAATGTTAAAATTTGTTTTTAACATGTAATTGGGGGAAAATTTTAAAAATTCTTTTATATTTTTCTCTCAATGTATGCTTGTAAGTCTCGGGTGTGTTTAATATTCTTTTTGTGTACAGGAAATAAATAGCTGTCCTATTAATGATCTGTATTGTATACTGATTATCTTTCTACTCCCCTTGAACTATTCAAAGCATATGTTTGGGAAGACCTCAGCACCGTGCCAGGCATATAATAAACACTTAATAAATGCTTGTTGATCTTAGATGTGAGCTGAACCTAAGCGTCAGGCAAATTTTTCCTAGCACTCCAAGGTGGATATGTAAAGAGTCAAAGAATGGAAGAAAACAGAGCCTGACCCTTCTTTTAGGTAGTCAGGCTCATTCAAGTTGACGTCAACAGGTCCAGACCTGAAAGAGGCCCCTTGGCACTCTCCCCCAAAGAGGGCCCAGTCTTATTGTGGTTATTAAATGGACATTGATCAAGTGCCTTAAAGTTTGCAATACACACACACACACACACACACACACACACACACACACATATTTTATATATATACATATATCATATACATGTTTGTGTGTGTGTGTATATACACACACATGTATGTGTGTGTGTATATATACACACACATATATATATACACACACACACATATTTTATATATATATCATATACATGTTTGTGTGTGTATATACACACACATACACACACACACACACACACACACACATATATATATATGTATATATATACACATACTTTACTAATTTGGTGTTCCCAATACATCTGTGAATTAAGAACCAAGACATTGTTATCCCCATTACATGCAAGAGGAAAGAGAGAATCATACAATGTAGGTCTGAAACAGGATTTTAACCCAGATCCTCCCACCACAAATCCCAGCCCTCTGTCCACTATGCTACATTGCATGCATCCAGTACTAGCATTTTCTGCACAAAGGAATTTTCACATAAGCATAGGTAGCTCCTGTCCCAAGGCCCATTGAAACGTCCTCCTTACTGGCAGAGATGATGGACCTGCCCTACATGCAAAGTGGGGCAGAGCTGGGGAGAGGGAAGAGCTCTAGTCTCCACCAGTCCCCTAGGGATTCTAAGGGGCAGTACCTGGGGGGCTGGTCAAGCTTCAAATCTTCAAGCCAGGTTCTCCTGGTTTCCAGCTTCAAAGGGGAAGTTGGAAGGAAGAGGCCAACCCCACTTCAGATAGCTGCAGAAAAAGTCTGGGAAGATGTGAGAGGAGTGGGCAATCTCCATCGTGTCCCTCTTTCCAGCTTGCTACTCTCGAGGCTTCAGGGAGTCTCCCCTTGAGTGAGATCCAGGCCTGTCTCTCTTGGTTGAGCTGAATTACTTGGCTCCCAGGGAGAGAGCTCCTTCACTCTGTATTGTCTGGTATATGTTCTTCTACGTAGACTTTCTCTGACTTCTGTTTTATTATGATTTGGATAAACGGATTTCTTTGCTGTTTGCTGCATGTGTTCATTTGCTACGTGTGCATAACCGGTATTAGGAGAGGAAGGGGTCAAGCCTTGGATATAGAGCTTGGGGTATCTGCTCCCCCCGCAAATGATGAAGCAATTAAACCCAATCGTATCCTCTGGATGAGCAATATTTAAGGAAGCAGACAGATATACTTCTAGCCCAATGCCCCATCTCTCGAAGGAAAGCAGAGTGGTAGCCTCCAGCCCCAACCTCCTCCTTCCCCTCTGGAACCCTTCTCTTTGGAGAAGGGTGAGGGGAGAAGAGGCCAGAGATGTCTACTCTGCTTCCCTTCAAGACATACACAAGGACCACATCCTCTCTACACGTGGGGCCTTACTACACAGGGAGGCATTCACCTCTGCTATCCATAGTTTCTCCCTTTTATCTCCTTTGGACAGAAACCTTTGTAAATGAATGGCATCGTACCCTCCTCTTGCCTTTTTAAACAGTCAGTTCTCAAATTAATCTCTCTTAATCTCAGTTTCCTCATTTTGCAAATGAGGGAATTGGATTAGAGAGCCTCTGAGATCATTATGGCTGGAAATTCTATTGGAAGCAAGGGGGAAGGAAACAGAATAAGCATTTATATAGCACCTACCTTATGCCAGGTGCTTTACAAATATTATCTCATTTTATCTTCACAACAACCCTGCAGGGTAGGTGCAATTACTATCCTAATAACAATGATATGTAATATTATTATTTTTACAGTTGGGGAAACTGAGGCAGATAGTGGTTAAGTGACTTACTCAGAGGCACACAGCTAGCTTGTAAGTGTCTAAGGTCAAATTTGAACTTGAGTCTTCTTGACTCCAGAACCGGTGCTCTATCCATCCTGCTGCCTAGCACATGGCAGCCCCCCAAAACTAGTACCATCTTAGAGTGCAATAATGAGTAGACCATCCAGAATAAGGGGTATAATAGTCCCTCTCTTCTCTGCTCTGGTCACATTCTGTGTGAAGTATTGTGTTCTGAGCACCACACTTCAGGCAGCATTGATGAACTTACAAGCATCTAGGGTACAGCTATCAAGATGGTGATGGGCCTGGAAATCATGGCATACAAAGATTCTTTGAAGGAACTGGAGAAGAGAAAGCAGCATTGGATGGTGGAAGGGGTACTAGATTTTGGGTCAGAAGACCAGTTTTCATTTTTTTATACTTACTACTACCTATGTAACTTTGAGTAAGTCACATCACTGCTAGGTCTGTTTCCTCCTATGGAAAATGAAGGGGTTGGCCTAGATTCTGTCTAAGCTCTCTCCCAGCTCTAAGTACTATGCTCGAAGTCTTCAAACATCTGAAGGTCTGACCTGGAAAAGGTCAGCTAGGTGGTATAGTGGATAGGGAGCTGGGCCTGGAGTCAGGCAGACCGTGAGTTCAAATCTAGACTTAGATATTTAACTATCTGTGTAACCCTAGAAAGTCACCTAACCTTGTTTGCCTCAATTTCCTCATCTGTAAAATGGGCTGGAGAAGGAAATGGTGAACCACTCTGGTACTGTTGCCAAGAAAACCTCCCAAAAATGAGGTCACAGAGAGTTGTACATCACTGAAACAACTTAACAACAACAACCTGGAAAAGGGGAATTAGACCTGTTCTGCTTCTCCCCAGACTGCAGAATTAGAGGCAATGGGCAAAAGCTGCAGAGGATCAGGTTTCAGCTCCAGAAGAGGAAAAAAATCACTTAATACTAAGAGCTGGTAGAAAGTGGAATGTGCTGGCCCAGGGGAGGGGAGAGAGCCGTGTTCTCCACCATCAAAGGTCTCTAATCAGAGGCGGGGTGACCACTTGTCAGGGATGTTGCAAAGGGATCTTTCCTCGGGGAAGCTGACGAACTGAAGCCTTCTAACATCCCTTCTGGCTCGGATTCTATGAGGTGGTTGGGGTTTTTTTGTTTGTTTGTTTGTTTGTTTTTAAAATCTTTTCCCCATAGAATTACAGTCCGTAAGTCAGAAGTGGCTTCTCTTCTCTCTTCCCTTGTTGCTGGCAAAGCAAAGACCACAGCCAACCCCCAAGCATCCTGCCCAGGTCAAAACACCATCAAAGTTTGGGAAATGAGAGGAAAGAAACAATACCAAACACCAGGATCAGTTCCCTCTCTGTGAAAACAAGCAGAGAGAAATTTCCGCTGCAGCCCAGCTGGCAGGGAGCAAGAGGCAGCCGGCCACCCAGAAGACAATCCAGGCGTTGCCATTAACCTCCTCAGCACCTCCCTGAGGAGCAGCTGGATGGTGCAGGGAACACAGCACTGTGCCAGAGGCAGGAAGACATGAGTTCAAATCCAGCCTCAGATACTTCCTATTCACAGGATTGTGGGGAGAATCAAATGAAATAAGTTTGCAAAGCGCTGAGCACAGTGCCTGGCACACAGGAGGTGCTTAGTAAATGGTTATTCTCTCCCTCCCTCCTCTAGATACTGACCTGACCCTAGGCAAGTCACTTACCCTTTGTCTGCCTTAATTTCTTCAGTTGCAAAAATGGGGACAATAATAATATCCACCTCACAGGGTTGGTGTGAGGATTAAATAAAATAATATTTTAAAGTACTGAGCACAGTGCCTGGCACACAGTAGTTATTTATAATGCTTATTCTCTCCTCAGGTACTGACCTGACCAAGCAGAGTGTTGAAGTCAACAAGTGTTAGCCAATGGGGCCGAGAAGGTGGGGTGTCACCTATTGTCATAGGGACCCCCTTCCTTGCATAGTATGATAAAACACACACACACACACACACACACACACACACACAGGCACACACCTGGGCTGTTAGTCTCTGCTGCTAAATCATTGCAGGACCTTGGACAAATCATTAAGCTGAATTGGGTCCTGATTTTTCCATCTGGATGCTAGAAATGCTAATATCCTATTTTGAATTCACAGGGATATTATGGAACTCAAGTGAGGCAAAGCATGTGAAACTGGTTTGAAAAATATTAATACCTGTGGCAGCTAGGTGGCACAGTAGATAGAACTCCAGCCTTGGAGTCAGGAGGACCTGAGTTCAAATCCAGCTTCAGACACTTGACACTAGCTGTGTGACCCTGGACAAGTCACTTAAGTTTAAATGCTATATAGTTTGTCATTATTTACATAATTGAAGATACTAATGCTTGACTAGATTAGAGTAGTCTAGGCTAGACTAAACTATAGCCAGTATGGCTCAATGGAAAGAATCCTGGAGTGAGAGGACCTGGGTTCAAATCCCACTGGTAACATTGTGTGACCTTGGGCACAACTTAGTCACTTAGCCAGTCCAGGCCTCACCTTCCTCATCTGTAAAATGAAGGAATGAGCTCTGAGAGTCCTTCCAGACCTAAATCTGTTCTCCTGTGAAAAGTCTGCCATTGCTTTTTGTGGTAGACCTCATTGGTCCCTCCTAGCTCTAAATACTACTGTGGATAAAGACCTTGCCTTGGAGCTAGGAGGAGTCCTTCCTCTGATCTTTTGGTGTGACCTTGGACAAGTGACTTAACAGACCTCCAAGCACTGCTCTAATGCTCCAAGGTATAGAGAAGGTGCCCATAAGCAGAGGTAGAGTTAAGTGTCCTCATCTGGCAGTTCTCTAGACTAATAAAACCGTTGGTCCAGCCCCTATCCCTAAAATAATCCTCCATCTGTTCCATGTCTAGGCTTTGCCTAGAACTCATTATCTTTCCCCCCAAACCCACCCCTTATCTGCTAACTTCTCTGTTTCTGTTGAGGGCACCATCATTCTTCCCATGACTGAGAGTCATCCTTCACTCTACTCTCATTCATCTCTCCCACCTCCACATCCAGTCAGATGCCAACTCTTGTCAATTCTGCCTCATCAACATCTTTCCTATTTGTCCCCTTTTGTTTTGTTTTGGATTGGTTTTTGTTTTTTTTTTTTTGGGGGGTTTTTTGTTTGTTTGTTTTGGCTAGGCAATGGGGGTTAAGTGACTTGCCCAGGGTCACACAGCTAGTAAGTGTTTTGTGTCTGAGGTCGGATTTGAACTCAGGTCCTCCTGAATCCAAGGCTGGTGTTCTATCCACTTCACCACCTAGCTGCCCCCATTTGTCCCCTTTTCTTGACTCACACTACCACCACCCTGGTCCAGGCCCTCATCACCTCTCACCTAGACTATTGTAATATCTTCAGAAGTGTTCTCTCTGCAAGGGAGGGAGGCAGCTAAATGACACATGGATAGAAAACTGGGCCTGAAGTCAGGAAGAACTGAGTTCAAATCAAGCCTCTGACACTTACTAGCTGAGTGACCCAGAGCAAGTCACTTAATCTGTTTGTCTCAGTTTCTTCAACTGTAAAAAATGGGGATTGTTGTGAGGATCAAACGTGATAATGTTGAAAAGGGCTTAGTATAGTGTCTGGCCTGTAGTAGGTGCTTAATAATTGCTTGTTTTCTTCTTTCCTTCGCCTGCATCCTGTCTCCCCCTCACCATCTTAATGTAATGATCTCAGAGGCTCTCTAATCCAATCTCCTCATTCTGCAAATGAGGAAACTGAGACTAAAAGTGATTAATTTCAGAACTGACTGTTTAAAAGGCAAGAGAAGGGTACAATGCGGTTCATTTACAAAGGTTTCTGTCAAAGCAGGTAAAAGAGAGAAACTATGGAGAGCAGAGGTGAAGGCCTCCCTGTGTAGTGAGGCTCAATGTGTAGCAAGAATGTGGCCCTTGTCAGGCAGCTAGGTGGCACAGTGGATAGAGCTCCAGCCCTGGAGTCAGGAGGACCTGAGTTCAAATAGGGCCTCAGACCAGACACTTGACACTTACTAGCTGTGTGACCCTAGGCAAGTCACTTAACCCTAATTGCCTCACACACACAAAAAAAAGCTAACATAAGAATGTGGTCCTTGTGTATGTCTTGAAGGGAGGCAGAGTAGACATCTCTAGCCTCTTCTTCCCTCACCCTTCTCCAAGGGAGACTTTCTCCCATCTTCCACAAGCTGTCATATTGATATTCTGGCCATGTCATTCTTGTGCTCAAGAATCTTGAGTGGTTGCTTCTCTTCAAGACAACATCCACATTCTTCTCCTTTGCCATTAAAGTCCTTCACAATCTGGCCCCAGTCTATTTATCCAGGATGTATGCATATTACTTTCTCTCACTCTAAGCTCCAACCAAACTGGCTGACCAGCAGCTCCTCATATACAACACCCCATCTCCCACCTTCATGCTGAGCCTGGAGTTAAATGATTACAAAATGGCCTGGTTTGAAGAGACCATCAGAGGCCATCTGGTCCGACCTCTGAATGGGCTGCCCCTCCCTCCCCCCTCATGCCTAGAAGGCTCTCCTCACCTCCCTCTGCCCCCCTTTGAGGATTGTCTCCAGGGTCACCTCCTTCAAGAGACCTGGCTTGACTCTCCTGGGTTTTAGTTCCCTCCATCCCCCAATCCCCCTTAACTGTGTTTATTTTGTATACGTCTTATATTTACTATTTCTGAACATATAGCATTCCTCCAATTAGAACTCAAGTTCCATGGGGACGAGGACTGTCTCACTTTGTATCCTCAAGACCTAGCAATAGATTCATAAATGTTTGTTGATTGAGTAATTGATTAATCGGCTGGTTGGCCATCCCTCACAGAATCAAAGAATGATAGAATTTCAGAGAGATAGTTACAAGGTGGTGTAGTGGACAGAGTGCTGGGCCTGTGTTCAAATCTGTCCTCAGGTACTTACAAGCTGTACGACCCTAGGCAAGTCACTTAACCGCCAGCTGCCTCAGTTTCCTCATCTGTAAAATGGAATTAATAACAGGCCCTATTTCCCAGGGGTTTGCGAGGGTCGAACAAGATGTTAATTATAAAGCATTTAGCATGGTGCCTGGCACACAGTAAGTGCTATATAAATACTGTTGTTGTTATTGTCAAGTCATTCATTCATGTCTGATTCTTCGGGACTCCATGGGATTTTCTTGGCAAAGATACTGGAATGGTTTGCCATTTCCTTTTCCAGTGGACTAAAGCAAATGAAGGTTAAGTGACTTGTCCAGGATCATACAGTTTATAAGTGTCTGAGGCCAGATTTCAACTCAGGTCTTCCTGACTCCAAGTCCCAGCACTCTAGCTACAAACCACCTGACTGCCTCTGTATAAATGTTAACTATTATTGTTATTAAGATCCAATGTGCTATTTGTAAAGTGCTTAGTGCACATCTACTGGTGTGTAGTAGGTGCTTAATAAATGCTCATTTCCTTCCTTCCTATAAAGGACCTTGGAGATCATCTAACCCAACCCTCTCATTTGACAGATGAGAAAACTGGCCCTCAGAGAGACGTAAATTGACTTGCTCAAAGTCACACAAATAATAAACAAAAGAGCCAACTACCAAACCCAGAACTTATGAGGTCAAGCCCAGGCCTCTGTCTACCAAATGCCACTTCCTCCACATACAGCATTCTACATTTTTTTCCAAGACACTCTTTGGCAGACATAACCGTATTTGTTCCTCATCCAACCTGTGCACCTGTGAAAGCAGCAGGGCAGGGATCAAATGTGTCTTCATTTGATGGAGAAAGAAACTGAGGCCTTGGTGGGGGATGAAGAAACTGATGCCCAGAGTGGAGCAGTGATTTTCAGAAGGTCACACGGCAAGTCAAACTCAAACCTGTTTTGTTGCCTCCCACTTCTGTTTCTACTGAACCTCTCTGGCTCCCTCATTTCAGTCTCCCATCCCCACAGCTGGGAGCACAAACGCTCTTCACAAAAGACTGTGTTATGTATGACCAGCTTGGATTAGCCAAGGAATCATCTTCTCCTTAATGTCTATTTCCGTAACCCTCCCCAGGTCCAGCTGGTCCTGATCACACGATGATTTCCTGGGCTGTGTCCATGGTGTGAGGAGAAGAGGGGAGGAAGAGCTGGGGATCTGACCTGGGGTTCAAGCCTCTTCTCTCCAAACTGTTTTCTCCCTACATAGGCACTGTTTAAAAAAAAAAAAAAGCCTCCTTCCCTCCCCTCCCCAAATACTTTCTCTTGGGGTCATTCCAGTTCTGGGCCAATAGGTGGCCAGCCAGATTAATGCTAAGCAAGAGCAGGGTGAAGTTGGTGGTGGGTTGAGAAAGCCCCAGAGGGGTGGTGGAGGAGAGGGAGAGGTTGTATGAGTAGGGGGGAGTGTAGTTGGGGGGGAAGGAGGGAGGAGAAGGGGTGAGAAGTTGTGAGCGGGGTAGGGAGGGGAGTGAGGTTGAAATTTGAGCCCTGAGCTCTGGGAGTGGAGTTGGGGGGAAGAAAAGAGAGATTTTGGGTTGGTGGTTTTTTTTTCCTTACTGTGATGCGGGGCTGGCTAAAAAGGGGGTGGGGTGGGGTGGGGGGAGGCTGCTAGACAGTTAAGAGGACTTATAGGAGCTGAAGACAGAGGAAGAGAGACTGCAGAGCAAGGGAGTGAGGGAGGAAGGAAGGGGAAGATGAGGAAAGAATAGAGGTGAAGGGAGGGTGGGGGGGAAGAGGGGGAGTGGGGGGGGGAGAGGAAGCAGCTTCGGTATTTAGAGAGAATATAAATAGCCTAGCTGTGTGGTTCCCAACCACAGCCTCCCTGAACATCTCAGCAGGCAGGGTTCCTCGTCTGTCTGTCTGTCTGTCTCCCCAGCCTGACCCGGGACAGAGGAGAGCAGACTGGCCAAGGGCAGGGGAGACCCATGAAAGGTTTTTGACTGTGCCACCCCCCCCAACACAGACACACCTTTACATACATAAACACACACCTATTCACATCTATTCATACACACAAACACATATGTCAACACACATACACACACGTTCCACATAGATACATAACATATATCCACACACACATTCCACAACCTGGGAGGCCCTGAGCCAAACCATGCAGACCGGCACTTTCATCCTAGTCCTGACCACTGTGGCCACGGTGAGCACCCAGCGGAGGAGGGCCGAGGGCAATGCCCATCGCCGGTCCCACCGCGTCCAGCACGGTCAGTGCAGCTACACATTTGTCCTGCCGGAACCTGAGCCGTGCCCACCAGGGCAAGAGGCCTTTGGCAGCAGTGCCAATACCCTGCAGCGGGACTCCCCAGCAGAAGCGCTTCAGGGGAATGACTGGCCAGCCCAGAGGGTGCAACAGTTAGAGCGAGTCCTGGAGAACAACACCCAGTGGCTGCTGAAGGTGAGTTGGGCGAAGGGCACGGGGTGGGGGGGAGCCTGCTTAGAGGAGGAGGAGGCAATGGGGCTGGACTGGGCAATTTTAGGGCCCTTGGAAATCTGGAAGCTCTTTCTACAGTCAATAATGAATAAGAAATAAGACGAGAGCAAAGGGGAAAGAATAATACTTAGTTATCAAATTCATTCCTTGGGAGAGTCGGTTCGGTGCAGTGGAAAGAACCAGGTTCAAGTTCCTATATTGCTGCTTCTTAATGTTGTCCCTTTGGGCAAGTTCTTCCCCGCCCCCCTCCTTGGAGACTCAGATGCTGCTTGCAAAAATCAGAATTTGAAAGGAAGGGGGGAGACATGACAGCTCCTAGAGAGGATGTGAAGGTCTGTCGTGTAGAAGAGAGATTCAGCTTAATCTGCTAAGTCCCAGAAAGGACCTCTGGGAGCAGTGGTCAGAAGGGCCACAGAGGCAAATTTTGGTTCAATATAAGGAAATGCCTCCTAACCATTAGAGCTGTCCAAAAGTGGAACAGGCTTGAGGGGGGGAGGGGAGAGAAGTGGAGAGTTTCCAATCATTGGAGGTCTTCCAGCAAGGGATCCAGGGCCACGTGTCCCAGAATTCTTGTTCAGGTATGAGGTGGACTGGATGGTATCTGAGGTTCCATCCAACTTTGAGATTCTATGATCCAGGGATTCAGAGTTTTGTGATTCTTAAATTGGCCAATGATTCACATTGCACCAACTTCCCTTGGGGTTGAGGAGAGTGCTTTGTAAAGGTAAAAGTCGTAGAAATGTGAACTATTGTTGCCATTTCTGCTCTTAACATAGAACATCAGCACTGTCAGAGACCTCATTTACAGATGAGGCTACTCAGGCCCAGAGGGGAAATGACTTATCTAAGGTCACACACGAGTCAATGACAGAGCTGAATGTAGAAACCAGGTCTCCCGTCTCCCAGCTTGGGGCACTTTCTACTGCATCCTGATCAAATAGGATCATTTAAATGTTTGCTTTCTTTAATTCGGGCCCTAAGGTTTATTTGCAAAGCACTCTGTTCACAACAACCCTGTGAGATACAGTAGTTCTAGGATTATCACCCCCATTTTACAGATTTATAGCAATGGGATTTTTGTCATTCAATTTAATTCAATAAACATTTATTAAGCACCTGCTATGTAGTAGGTCTTGTTTTTAGTGTTGGAAATACAGAGGTAGATCAGATACAGACCCTGCTGTAGCATAAAGTATCAGGTTTGGGAGCCAGGAAGACCTGGGTTCCAATCTTACTTCTGGCCCTGGACAAGTCCCTTAGCTTCTCTGAGTCTTAATTTCTTCATCAGTAAAAAAAAAAAAAAGGGGGGGGGATGGTGGCAGTGTTTAGATTAGATTGCCTCTAAGGTCCCTTCTAGCTCCAAACCTATGATTCCTATAATCCAATTAGGGGCAAATTGAGTACACAAATAAAGGAGAGAGAGATAATCGCAAAGAAAAGAGCCAAGGAATCTGCTCTGCGGAATTTGAGACAGGAAAGAGTAAGAAAGGAAGAGGAAGAGGAAGAGGAAGAAAGACTTCACAGAGGAAGTCATACTTGAGTTAGATTTCAAAAAAAAAGTAGAGGGAAACATGAGGTTATAATCACTCATCTATAAAATGAGGCCCAGGGAGGGGCAGTGGCATGGCAGGGACTAGAACCCTACATCTTCTGATGTCCGTCCAGGATTCTTCCTACTATATTCATTGCAGAGACAGAACGGTATCTCGCCTCTTATGGCTATGTGACCACTGATAAGTCACCCTGCTTCTCTGCACCTCAATCTCCTCATTGTAAAATGAGGTTAACGCTTTTAGGGCCTGCTTCACAGAATTGTCGTGAGGCTCGGATAAGATAGCTTACATGAAATGCCCCGAAGACTTTATAGCTACTACGTCGATGCCGCTATTCACTTACACAAAGACCAGTTATTAAGTACTGAACATATTCAGGACACTGCGCTTAGCATCAGGGAAGTTAAAAAAGATAATCAGAGAAGTGGTCCATGCCCCCACAGAGCTTCCAATATAACCGGGGGCACAGGTACAAACACAAATATACAAGATTGTACAGTGACTGTGACATAGAACATAATAAGAGAGATCCAAAGAGGCCTTTAGGATGGAAAGATCATTTCTTATGGATAAAGGAGGGAGTGAGATAAGATTTCCAAAAGCAGAGGTGGAGGTGGGAAGGAAAGAAGAGGTGAAAAGGCATTTTAGGTATAAGACACTGATTGAGCAAAGGAGAGGAGGTGGGAAAGTGGGGACATATAAAATGACTTTGAGTGGTCCATGGTGGGGAGTAATAAGAGATGAAGCAGGAAAGGTATCTCAGAATCCCAGCAGCATCTCAGTGTTAGAAGGTCCCTTAGAAACCATCTAGTCCAACTGACACCTACAACATCCCTAAAGTGGCCTTTTTCTTGAAGTCCTCCAATGATGGGGAGCTCACTACCTTGTTTGACAACGTCTTCCACTTTCAGATGGCTCTTATTTGACATGATAGTCTTTTACATCCTTGAAGACCCCTATCATGTGCCCACCACCACCACCAAGTGTTCTCTTCCCCAGGTTAAACATTTCCCACTACTTTAGCCATTCCTCATATGATAAGATCCCAAGATACTTCTCCACTCTGGTTGCCCTCCTATGAATATACCTTCCTGTGGACATGTATCAGTCTCATTCTCAAACTGTGACACTCAGAACTAAACAGAAATGGACCTATCACTTCCCTTATTCTCGACTGTATTCATTTTCTTAGTGCATCCCAAGATCTCATTAGCATTTTTGTTTGCCATATGCACTACTGACTCATGCTGAGCTTGCAGTCCACTAACACACACACACACACACACACACACACACACACACACAACAGAGATCTTTTTCAAACAAACTTCTACCTCACCAAGACTTTCCCATCTTGTGCTTATAGGGTTAACTCTATCACATTTCCCACGATGCCTGTTCCAAACTTTCTCTTCTCTCCTCAAAACTCTGATACCACCCTTTCTCCCCTTCTCAGTGGAGTACCCCACACTTTATTTTCTGGCCAGCAACATCTAATTATTCCCAGTGAGTCTCATCTTCACCCCATAGAGATCCTCTTAGAACTTGAAAGAAATAACAGAGAACTTTATTCATTGACCTTTTAATCATTCATTTCAAGTGAGGCATAAAACAGAGAGATATGTTAGCCAAAAATGTTTGCCCTTTCTATAGAGATGATACAGAATAAAGCCATAATCAAAGAAGGCTTCACGGTAGATTATGGGGTCCTCCAGATGTTTCTGTTCATGGATAATGTTTGGATTTCAACAGAAACATCGTTAGTACATTGCAGAGCCTCCTAAATGTGATACACAATCATTCAAAAGAATTTGGACTAAATATTCACACAGGAAAAACAAAGTGGATGAAGACGCCCATTGTCAAAGCTATGATAGCAGTTAAGTAAGTAACCTGTAGAGCTTATCCATGGATATTACATGAACATACATAATATGTATACAGATATACATATACTATATTAAACTTACACAGAATGTCCTTAAAAGACAGTACAATTTGCTATTATTAAAAACTTAAAATTGAATTAAGACTTTTGGGACACCCTGTATAATATCATGTATATATACATATATTATACACACATACATATATCTATATCACAGAGAGCCACACTGAAAATGAACAATTAGTTGGACCTAGAATTGAACATGAGTAGAAACCAGGCCAGACTGCCTCTGGGAAATTGCAGAGTTCTTTTAATTACCCTTAAGCTTCTCCCTAAAACAAAGGTCCATCTTTAGAATAACGTTATTCTTTTAGTGTTGTTCTATGACTACAACTCAGGGAGCACTGTAGTCTCCAAACAATTAACGCTGTGATTGACCCACAGGGCAATGGAGAAGCAAATGAGGGCTGTGAGTAGACCACGACACATTACAAATGAGGAATTATGAAAGAGAAGCCATCTAGAGAGTGCCATCAGGGAAATGTAGGAGGTGGGCTCCAGAGGGCACTCCTATCCCCAGCCCAGTTTCCCACAATGCATCAGCTCCGCTGGCACATTCGTTATGTCGTGAGAAAGCGAGGAAGATGCCTAACGTGTGGGATGGACCGTAGAGGTGAACTGATGAAAGGAAGTGGATAGAAGCTGCCCAGGATGGACAGGCATAAACAGGGTGTGATCTGTGACACCCTTGAAAACAGGGACATATTTTGCTTTTTCTTTGTGTCACCTATGCTTATGTACCATAGATTCAGTTGTTCCAATCGTGTCTGACTCTTTGTGACCCCATTTGGGGTTTTCTTGACAAAGATACTGGAGTGGTTTGCCATTTCCTTCTCCAGCTCATTTTACAGATGAGGAAACTGAGGCAAACAGGGTTAAGTGACTTGCCAAGGGTCCCACAGCTAGTAAGCGTCTGAGGCCAGATTTGAACTCAGGAAGATGAACCTTCCTGACTTCAGGGTTGGTATTCTATCCACTGTACCACCTAGCTGTCCCCAGAATATCGTAGGCATTTAATAAGTTCTTGTTGACAGAGTGACTGAGGGAAATATCTGCATTGATGAGATCACTAGGTATTTTGAGTATATTAGGTCTATCTCATCCCAGGCCAAGAATCTATTACTTCAGAATTTTACTCAGTGGTATAGAAATCCAAGGAGCATCTGGGTGGCATAGTGGATAGAATGCCAGGCCTGGAGTCAGAAAGATTCAGCTTCCTGAGTTCAAATCTGGCCTCAGACACTTACTAGCTGAGCAAGTCACTTAACCCTGTTTGCCTCAGTTTCCTCATCTGTAAAATGGGCTGGAGAAGGAAATGGCAAACCACTCCAGTATCTTTGCCAAGAAAACCCCAAATGGGGTCAACAAAGACTCAGACACTACAGAAATGACCAAATAACAACAGCACAGAAGTCCAATCTTCTCTGACATCTTCTTAACCAGATGTTCATGTTTTAGATCTGCCTTTATCTTCTAAAACTTTTGCCTTCAATCAGCTGAAGTGATGAAAAATGCTTGCTATGTACCTTAGGTCTTCAGTTCCTTGCTAACAACTGCATAAGCCTTAGCTATGCTTTCTGGGTTCCTTTTAACAGTATCATTTGTCCTGCTGCCAATGGTGAGGAGTCAGGTGATACCATGAGCCATTAATTGTTAATGTCAGGTAGTAAGACACCAGTTTGTTAAGGCTCCAAACGGCTAGTGTTTAAATTTGAATTTTATTCATAAGGCAAGAGGGAGTCACTGATTTTTTTTTTAAAGCAAGAGGGAATTGGCCAGATGTACGTATGTATGTATGTATGTATGTATGTATGTATGCATAAGGACAATGATTCTGGCAGTAGTGTGAAGTCTGGTTTGGAAGGTATGCCAAGTGGAGGTGGTAGGGAGCCTATGATGTTTTTCTAATAGTCCTGGTGGACAGTACAGGGACCTACATGGGGGTGATGGTAATGGGAACAGAGAACAAGGGGCAAATGAGAAAGGATGTAGTGGTAGAATCAGTAGGAATGAGGGACCACTTTGGATTCGAGAGGTGAGATAGCCGAAGGAATCAAAGGTAACCTCAAAGGGACAAACACGGGAGTGTATGTGATCAGTGGTGGCACCGACAGAAACATAGAAGTCAGATGGGGGAAGTATCTTATGTGTCATAAGGATTTAATAAATTTTGTTTAATTAAATTGAATTTGCTGAATGATGTTGTTATAGGCATTTTCCTAAATGAAATAGTGTGGTATAGTAGAAAAAGAGCTGAACTTAGAGTCACAGGACCTGAGTTCGAAATCCTGAATTTACTATTTACATAACACTTAGGTGACCCTGGGCAAGTCACTAACCTCTCTGGGTCTCGGTTTCCTCACGTGTAAAATAAGGAGGTTTGACTAGATGGCCTCTAAAATCCCTTTCAGCTCCAAGTTATGATCTTTTGACCTCAATACTATTGAAGAGCCTAGCCACACTCCCTGAAATCTCTTTCTTGGTCGGAGGAGAAGAGGAGTGAATGCAGCTTCAGCTCTTGTTGGGCGTGGTGAGAAATAGTAGTGTTTCAGTAGATGTTTTCTTAACAATACAGGGACTGCCTTTGACAATGTTGATTCCCTCCTCTCCTCCCTGATACTATCTCATCTTTGGATATTTTTTAAAAATTGATTTTATTCTAAACTTAAGAAATAAAACAAGTATTTCCATAAGACAGTAGAATAAAAAAAAGAAAAAAGATGATCACACAAGAAATTGTAAATCTATTATGTATAACTTGCTATTCTTTTAAAATATATAATAGAATTATCATGTAACTTTTCCCCCTTTTTTCGCTCCTATATATATATATGTGTGTGTGTGTGTGTGTGTGTGTGTGTGTGTGTGTGTGTGTGTGTGTGTGTGTATATATATGTAAAATCGTTCTATACATACTTCTATTTATCACTTCTTTCTCTGAATGCAGATAGTATCTTCCTTCACAGGTCCTTTGTAGTTAAAGTGAGTTTTGAGGGTTTCGTAACACTGTTTGCCCTGAATTCTCCTATACCTAACTATTCCTTCTCAGTATCCTCTGAATTTTCTTCACCATGGGTGTCCTTCAAGGCTCTATCTTGAGCCATCGTCTCTTTTCCCCCTATACTGTCTCACTTGATGATCTCATCATCTCTCAGCTATTATCCCCTTCATGGATGATTCCCAGATCTGTACACACAGCCCTAGCCTCTTTCCTGAATTCCAGCCCCCAATCACAAACTGCCTATTGGACATTTCAAAATAGATGCTCTATTGTTTAATGTCATGTCCCAAGTCGCAGCACAGCCTGGTCTATTTTCCGCATAGCTGCTAAAGCGATTTACCTAAAGCATAGGTTTAACCATGTCTCTCTCTGCCCCCTCCAACACTCTCCTACACATATACACATATATACTCTCATTCTCTCTCTCTCTCTCTCTCTCTCTCTCTCTCTCTCTCTCTCTCTCTCTCTCTCTCTCTCATTAAACTCCAGTGGCTTCCTATTACATCTGGAATCAAATATAAATCCTTGTGTTTGACATTCAGAGCTCTTTACCACTCGGCTCCTCCTACCTTTCCACTCTGTTTGCATATTATTCCCCTCCACACCCTCTATAATATAGCCATACTGGCCTATCTGCTATTTCTCACACATACAACGCTCCATCTCTCTCTGACTTTGCATTGGCCTAGAAACTTTTCCCTCTTCTCTTAGGTAGAATCCTTGGTTTCCCTCAAAACTCACTTCAAGTACCACCTTGTACAGAATTCTAATTACCCCCAAGCTGCTGGCGCCCTCTCCTCTAGGGTTACCTTGAATCTACTTTGTATGTATCATATAGTGTTGTTGTCATTAGGCCATGTCCAACTCTTTGTGACTCCATGGACCACAGCATGCCAGGCTCTCTGTCTTCCACCATCTCCCAAAGTCTGTAAAAGCTCAAGCTCATGTTCGTTGAGCTATTTGTAGTTCTCCGCTCTTCCCCAGTTATGTGTTAGACACCTTCTAACCCAAGGGTCTTATCTTCCAATAATACTGTCCATGGGGATTGTCTTGGCAAAGATACAGGAGTGATTTGCCATTTCCTTCTCTGGCGGATCAATGACCTTTTGTCAGAACTCTCCACTATGACTTGTCTGTCTGGGGTAATTCTGTATGGCATAGCTCATAATTTCATTGAGTTACACAAGAGAAGGAAATGCTCAGAAACAGAAGTTAGGATTCTCATTCAGCCACCACTAGAATATGCAGGCTTTCCATCATTTTTTTATTTCTTGCTCTGTAGAGCTAACATTCAGATAGCACTTTCAGGTTTCCAATTGCTCCTTTCATTCTCACAACAACCTTGGGATTGTAAGCACTATTATTATCCTCATTTTTGTATATGAGGAAACTGAAATAGAAAGAGATTAAGTGACTTGACCAGGGTCACACAGCCAGGTAGTAACTGAGGTCACATTTGAACTCAGGTCTTCATGTCTCCAGGTCCAGCGCTCTATCCATTGTGCTACCCAGATGCCTTGACGAGCCTACCTCTTTTTCTGGTCATAAATCTCTCTGATAATGTACTTTCTTCCCCTTCTCATAAGCAACTGTGCCCTGGTAACATTTTGTAGCGCCTCCTGTCACCCACCACCCACACTGCCCTTTGGATGACCCTCAGCTCAAATCCTTTGGAGACCATGGTACTCTATGACTTACAGCCTCCCAGCCGCCCTAGAAGAATGTTGATGTTAAAAAGATGGCCCTCTGTTTCAGAGAGAAGCTTGGGGTCATTACAAGCACTGCAAATTTCCCAAAAGCAATTGAGCCTGCTCTCCTTCCAGAATCCTAGAACTTGAGAGTTGGAAGGCACTTTAGCAGCCATCTACTCTGACTCATAATTCTATTTATTAAATCTTATTTAGTTCTGGGCCCCGTTTGTTTTCCATCTGCCTTGTTTGTCCAAAATAGGTACACTGATAGACCAGCTCTCTGGCTTGCCCACCTAGCTTCATATAACAAGACTCTTTGATAGAGCTCCCTTTTCTGCTCCACCAAGGCCCATGCTACGTTCAAGGAACCATCTATTCAAATCCATAGCTCATGAACCAACGTCAGTGAATCCTTTCTCAGATCCAACCAGATAACCACGAATTCAAAGCAAATACATTTAATGGAACAATAACTAGACAAAAACGGGCAACTGAATGAGCTGGTATGTACCTCCTATCCATTACCGGATAACTGCTGTAGTCATAAGCATAGGTACCGTGCCAGGAGTGCTAATCTCAGCTTCCAGACACCATGCTGTCTCCTAAACGCAGTGGGAGGAACATACATCAGTCACTCCCAGAAAGCTGCTAGGGACACTCCACACAGCTCTATATGGAGCTATTGGCTTCTCTGCCTGGAAGCCAGACAATCAGTGAAGCCCCACACAGGCCTTGAGTGCTCTGCTTCTCAGTATGGCGGCTATAGGTGTCCTTGGCTTACAGCTGACACAGCAATTGTTCTCTTCCTGAACCTCTCTAACTCCCGGTCTTCTCTAGTGCCTTGTCCTTCATAAGACTTTCTGTCCCGTCTCTTATCATCACATCCATCCAACATAACTGAAAGGGGAGGAAATGTTCAGAAACAGAAGCCAGGATTCTATACCCTTTTCTAATTTGGAACAGGGAAGAACCTGAAAGTCAGTCAGTCAACAAGCATTTTTAAAGTACTTACTATGTTCCAGGCACTGGGGATACAAAGAAAGGGGGAAAAAAAAAGCCAATCCCTGCCTTTGAGGACCTTATATTCTAATGGTGGGGGGCGGGGAGAACATATAAACAACAAGGTACATACAAGATAAACCCAGGAGAAATGGAAGGGATTTTGAAGGGGCAAGAGGGGAAGGCATCGGCAGCTGGAGGGATTAGGAGTAGGTGGGCTTGAGTAGAGTCTCATAAGGCAGTCAAGGAAACTAAAAGGTTTAATTTGAGTTTAAGGGAGCAGGGCATTCCAGGCATTGGAGAACTGCTAATGTTAGTCAAAGGTCCCCTCTTTGTCCCATCTTGGTGAAGTGTGCTTGGGGAAGGGACAGCCCTGAGGCTGAGCCTTGATCAAGTCAGCCCAGATCTGCTGAGTGAGCCCTTAGACCTCTTCAGACACTAGCTCTCCAGAATGGGATACATGCATGGGTTATGAAGGATAGGGCAGGGAAGCCCCAGGAGACTGGCTTTGGGACATCCACTCTGGAAGGGTCTGTCTGCCATGCGGAATGAAATATCTTTATACCATACTCCTTGGCATTTTCCCCAAGGCACTATAGGCAAGGTGATCTGAGTCCAGAGTTCCTGCTTGCTAAGATCCTATAAATGAGGGTGACTAGGGAGGCTAGAAGCAGCTAGGTGGCACAATGGATAGAGTACCAGGCCTAGAGTCAGGAAGACCTGAGTTCAAATCCAGCCTCAGACACTTATTAGCTGCTTGACCCTGTACAAGTCACTTAACCCTGTTTGCCTCAGTTTCCTCATCTGTAAAAATGAGCTGGAGATGGAAATGGCAAACCACTTTAGTATCTTTGCAAAGAAAACCTCACCTGGGGTTATGAAGAGTTGACTGAAATGACTGAGCAACAACAACAGGGAGAGAATTCTTTCCCCGGGCAGAAGATTAGAACAAATCCAAGATATCAAATTCATGCTCAAGTTATTACAAAATACCCTAATGCAGACAGAACCAGACTAAAACATAATGGGGAAATGTTAGACAAGAATTCAGCACAACACAGACAATGTTAATTTGTGGTTTTCTAAGTCAATATGAAGCACGCAGGGATCTGTTTCTATTTGAGTTTTGACCCCACAGAACTAGATGACCTCTATGTTCCCTTCCAATTCTGACATTATAGGATGCTAAGGGCTCCTGGTCCCACTTCCTAGCAGCTATGATGACCACCCCCTACCCAAATCCCTCTCTAAATATGGGTTCATTCATTTTGAAGCTAGGGAATAAGATAGAGGGAAATCCTGGGGCAAACACCTCGGTGACACATAGTTGGGGCCACCTCTAGGACATGCTGAGCCTAAACCCATCACACTCTATACCTTCTATACTCCAGGTGGTGTCCTGAGCAGACAATGGAGACAGAGTGAGGGTTGCTGCCAAATAGCCTGAACTTGCTGAGACTTAGGGCTACCCAGATTGTGGTGACCTTCAGGACCTTTCTAGCTCCATGTCCTTCTCCTACAATCTACATACAGCCCCCCTATACGGTCTACACACATCCACGCTGAGTCTAAGACTAAAATGTTGAGCCCCTGGGAACAGGAGGCCACCAAGCTACCCAAGAAGGGCCAAACAGGCTTAGGTTGGAAACAGAGCAAGTTGAGGCTTCCATATTGATAGTACTAGAATTGATCCCATGAATGGTCCCTGCTCTTTCAACCTAGGCAAGATAGGAAAACCCAGTCTCAAAAAGGAAAAAAAAAATCCAACAGGAAGCTCACTAGCTCACCACACAGCTCATTCATTTATAGGACATCAATTGATGGGAAGTTCTTGCTTGTATTGAGTCCAAATCTGTTCTGACCTCTTGCCCAGGACACAGAGCTAACAAACAGAAGAGCTTGGATTAGAAACCAAGTGCTCTGTCTCCAAACCCAGGGTCTCCTACTCCACTGGGTACCTCTTCCATAAGTTAACCCCTTGGAGATCTGAAAGTCAGATCACTTTCCATTCCATTCCGTGGCATATACTTTCTGCTCCATTTCCCCCTGTACTAAACATCACCAGCTTCTTGCTTCTTCAACCAACCTCCCAATGAGGAACCCCATGGCAGAAGTCAGAGTCAGACCCAGATTTCTTGACCTCTTGAGCCTGGGGTTCTTTCCAATGGCCAAACTGCTCCCAGCTGCTCAGGACCCTCTTCCAGAGATCACCCTTTGCTCCAGGTTTCTCCCGCAAGCCTTCTCTCTCTATCCAAACCTTAGACCAGAACAAGTCTGAGAAATGTATGCCTGCCAAAATGTATGTAGTTGATAAGATTAAATGCATCCCCGAGAGCAATATGTGTCCTGGCTCAGAGACCCTGGACTTCACAATGGTGTAATTTGAGGCATCAGCAACGAGCTTGTAAAGATCATTCCAATTTTTTTTCCTTCATTGAGAAGCATATTTATTTTTTAAAATGATATTGAAAGCTTTTGGCTTTGTATCACCCATATATCTCAACATAGCCTCTCCATCTCCCCTTCCAGAAACTCATCTCTTATAACAAAGAGTAAAAAAGAGATACGTAAAGTCAACAAGTATTTATTAAGCACCGACGATGCACCAGGTACCGTCCTAAGTGCTGCGGGTACAAAGAAAGGCAAAAAGCAGTCCCTGCTCTCAAGGTGCCCCCAGTCTAACGGGGAGACAACCTTCAAGTGCCTATGTCCGAAATAGCACGTGCAGGATGAATGGGAGGTTGTCTCAGAGGGAAGACACTAACATGAAGGGTGACTTGGAAAGAGTTCTTGCAGAAGGTGAGATTTGTAATCCAGACTTCAAGGAAACCAGGGCGGGAAATGCTTCAGCAAAACCAACCATTACATGAAAAAAATCTGACATGTATTCCATATTCATAGTATCCTACCTCTGCAGAGAAAGGAGAGAGAGGCCTTAAGAAGCCTATTTAAAGTAGCAGCTAGGTGGCACAGTGGATGGAGCCCCAACCCTGGAGTCAAGAGGACATGAGTTTAAATCTGGCCTCAGACACAAGGGTACGCACTAACTGTGTGACCCTGGGCAAGTCACTTAACCCTGATTGCCTCACAGAAAAAAAAAAGTATTATTATACTCCTTATGCTCATTCATCATGACATTAGAGTTTTAAAGGACCTTAGAGATTATCCAGCTCCCCTTACCTAATATTGCAGATGAAGAAACTGAGGGATAGGACAGAAAGGAGGGGCTTGCCCAGGGTCACACAGATAGAAAGAGACAGGAGTAAGATTTAAGCCTAGTTCCTCTAACTTCAGAATGTTTTCTCCAAGGGGCAGCTAGGTGGTGCAGTGGATAGAGCACTGGCCCTGAAGTAGGAGGACCTGAGTTCAAATCCAGCCTCAGACCAAACACTTGACACTTACTAGCTGTGTGGCCTTGGGCAAGTCACTTAATCCCAATTGCCTAAAAAAGAAGAACAAAACAAAACAGAATGTTTTCCCCAACCCCATGACAGAAGACCTTCCCAAGGCCCCTCAAGCCCCACCACTTTTGTGGACACCATTGTTCCTACGCTGGCTCTACTAGATCCTTTGCTATCAGGGAGTTTGGAGGAAAGATGAGGAAGATGGGGGCAGGGACAGGCCATTCTGGGGTGGCTCTTCTCAGGCCTGGGGTCACCCAAGACTTTGTGAGTTAGCAGAAATTCCCAGCCAGTCCCCAGCTCCATGGCAGCCTCCTTCCTACATTGCATTTGGAAAACGAAAAGCTTCAGGGCATGGCGTAGGAGCCACTTTATTTTTAGTATAATTCACAGCAGATTCTGCTGGACATTTTATCCTTTAGCCCCTACTCACCTCTTCCAACCTCCCCAGCCCCCTACTCTGTTTGCAGCCTTGAATGCTTCAGCAAGGACAGCCAAATTTGGGGATGACATTTTAATGGCCCCATTCTCATCCTACTAAAATTTTGGGAGATCCCCTTGGGAAACCAGAGCTTTCTGTACAGAGCTGGAGGCCAAGAACTGGCCCAGTTCCAGTGCTGTGACTAGTCTCCTTCAAGATCAGGAGTGAAATCACAACTCCCTGAAGATCACCCTTCCTCCCTCTGGGACATGAGACCCTCTTTTTGAGAGGGCTCAATTAGAGGCAACTCCCAACTCGTATTTTAATTCTTCCCTGTGCCTGGGCCAGGGTGCTCCTATATCAGGAGACAATGTGGAAGGATGAAGAGAATCAAGGGCTCAAAGTCAGAATGTCTCCATTCTGGTCCTGGCCTTGCAACGGACCTGCTGTGTGACCTTCACCAAATCACTTCTCTCTCTGGGCCTCAGTTTCCTTAGATGATCTCTGAGGCCTGTCTCTCCAAGTTCCTATATTCTAATAATATGAGACCACCCCAATTGCTATTCCTTCGAATGCGAGTGCCAGTGGCTGGAGATCTCATCCAAAAAGATCCCATGAACCTGAGTGTAAGTATAACCAGAACAAGGCACTTAGGGCTTTGCCTTACAGTGCTGAATTTAAATGGCACTAACAGAACTGTTAGGATTTCAATCATAAAGAAACAACAGAATTTGGTATCTAGTTAGCCAGGATAATTAGGTAAAAGAAGAAGCCAGGATGAGTTCCTACCCTGCTCTGCTTCCCATCATCCTGACCCCACCCCAAAGTCTCCTTAGCAGTTGCCTTGAGACCATGTCCTGAGGTCTCGGCCTCCTCAATTCAGAACAGCATCCCAACTAGCACCCTTTCCTTCAGCTGTAGGTACGTCTTATGCCACTTGCTGTAGGCAAAAAAAAAAAATTCCTAGTTACTGCTCCAGCAAATAACAGCTAATATTTATATAGGTTTTAAGGTTTGCAAAGTGCTTTTAATATGTTATCTTCTTTGATCCTCACAACAATCCTGGGAGACATGTGCCGCCATCATCATCATCATCATCATTATTCCCATTTTACAGATGAGGAAACTGAAGCTGAGAGATGTTAAATGACTTGCCTAGGATCACATGACTATTAAGTGTTGGGGCAAGAGATGAATTCAGATCTTCCTAACTCCAGATCCAACACTGTGCTATCCCAAGGTGTAGGCCAAGAGCCATGAAGCCTGGGACAGAATCCTAGCACAACCAGTGACTTTCTGTTGATTTGTAGAAGTTCCTCTACCTTTTTTCTGTTTTCCCTATGACACTGAAAGCTCCCTGAGGGCAGGAGCCCAATCTTCATTACTTTTATCTGCTTCCACAGAGCCTAGAATGGAGCTACTCCCACAGGGAATACCTCACCCTGGCTAAAGACTGACTCCATTTTCTCTTTAATAAAATTTCCCTGATTTTCTGAGAGGATTGGGGTAGGGGTGGGGGTGCTTAAGTTTGAGTAGGAATGGAAGATTTCATAGAATTATGGAGAATGGTAGAGCTGAGAGGGGCCTTACATTCCATGGACCATGGAATATAAAATGGCAACCTGGCCTACAGTCGTTATGGTGCACCACAAGATCATAGGATCATATAATCAGATTATGGAGTTCAACTGCCTCATTTTGCTAGTGGCAAAACTGAGACCCAGAGAGGGTGAGTGTGTTGCCTAAGGTAACACAGCTTGTTAGTATAAGAAGGCAGATATTGACCAAACAGAATGCCAGAATTCTGCTAAGAATATTAGGTGAACAGGGCTCATATGTCATTGCATGAATCTCTGTAAATCACAAAGTTCTTTCTTAAGTGATCAGTCACTTCTCCAAAAATTGGGGTTCTTGATGTCTTTTATCTTTTACTCCTCCTCCTCCTCCTCCTTATAGCCCCAGTTACCCTGGGAGGTGAAAAAGCCCAATAAAAGAAGGCAGGAGGAAAAGAAAATTAAATAACCAGGACCACCAGAAAGAAGAGGATGGAGACATGGAACTGGGAACCAAGTAGCTCACATTCTAGTCCCAGCTCTGTTAATAAGTTGCTGTGTGATCTTGGGCAAGGCAATTTCCATGTCTGGGCATCGGTTTCCCCATCAATAAAATGAGATGGATTAGATTACCCAACTCTAAATGTTATTTCCCGGACATTCTAATTTCTCAGGTCCCTTCCAGCTGAAGCAATATCTGAGATCTGTGAACCCTTATCTGGCCCCCTTCTGGCCCACCATGTAGAGAGTGTGACCTGAGATCCCAATCTAATCCTCGCAGATGGAGCCCAGACTGGCCATAGTCCTGGCCAAATACAAAGTCTCCAAGTCTTGTGCAGCAGAGTTAGGCTTTTTGTCTTTACTGTTAATCCCTCTTTTCCCCCAGAAATATAGCCCTTTACTTCTTGTCCTTCCTCTTACAGCCAAAAAAAGAAAAAGAAAAGAAAAGAAAGAAAAAAAATTCTTCATTCCAGACTCAAGGCTTGATAAAAGCATATGCAGTACTATGGTTGGGAATTATAGCTGCCCAGGATAGATGCAGAATCCAGCTTGGAACTGAGATCTACTGAGGCCCAAGCACCTGAGTCTAGCCCAGCCTCTTTTCTCACACTGTTTCCAAATCCGCTTTCTCCTTTTGAGGCCTATCTGTTTCTGTTCTTGGTCCTAACTGCTCTTGCTTTCCTAGTCTACAAGCAGGAGGGGTCTCCAGCCTCCATGGAACTAATTCACTTTTCTTTAATTCTGTCTTCTACTCCCAGTTCTACTCAGATACCTGGGTACCGCCCCCCCCTCCCCAATCTGTTAATGACTGAGAAGTGGAGCCTTTTCTCTTCCTCCCAAGGGATCGTGGGATGTGCAAGCTAGAAGTAACCTTAGAGATTCTAATCCAACCCCTTTATTTTACAGATGAGGAAACTGAGCCCTAGAGAAGGGAAAGCATTTATCCAAGGTCACAGAAAGTTAGTGGTAGAATGAAACCCAGTTTTACTTTTGAATTTTTTCATTAAGAAAAATTTATTTTCTTTTCCTCCCATCTCCTTCCATTGACATTTTTTTTAAAAAGTCATGTAACAAATATGCAGAGTCAAGCAAAATAAATTCCTACATTGGTCATGTCCAAAAATGTGTGTCTCATTCTGCATCTTGAGTCCATCATTCTGACCAACGCAATGCCTAGTTGAGATTCCAGAGACTGGTGATGATCATCGCTTTGGTCAGATTTCTTAGGTCTTTCAAGCTTCCTTGTCTTTACAATGTTGTTGTTAGTGTGTGTAATTGTTCTCCTGATCCTACTTACTTTGCTCTTCATCAGTTTTATTCCCCAAAAGAGATTAAATAGGAAAAAGAGCCCATGTGTACAAAAATATTTGGTTTTGGTTTTTTGTTTTGTTTTGTTTTTTAGGCAATTGGGGTTAAGTGACTTGCCTAGGGTCACACAGCTAGTAAAGTGTCAAGTGTTTGGTCTGAGGCCGAATTTGAACTCAGGTCCTCCTGACTATACAAAAATATTTGTAACAGCTGTTTGTAGTGGAAGAAAGTAAGAACCCAGTTTTAGCCATCAACAGTCAACTCTTTCCTATTTGCTCTAGTCTTTGACACAGGGTGATCTTACCTCTCCATCTGGCCCACTGATTCAATCAATGAATGCTAGAAGAAGGACTTGTGCTGGAATTGAGGCTGACAGAAGAAATTTGCTGCTTTCTTATAGATAGAGAATAAACCCCTGCCTTCAGGGAGCTCGTAGTATAGTTGAGATGAGTCAACAAGTAATTATTTTTAAATAGTATTTTATTTTTTCTAATTATATGTAAAGACAATTTTTAACATTCATTTTTATAAAAATTTGAGTTACAAATTTTCTCCCTCCCTCTTTCCCCTCTTCCCTACCTAAAATGGTAAGTAATTTGATATAGGTTATATATGTGTAACCATGTAAAACATATTTCCATATTAGTCATGTTGTAAAAGAAGAAACAGGCCAAAAGGGAAAAAAAAACACAAAAAATAGAGTGAAAATAGTACACTTTGATCTGTATTCAGACTCCATCATTTCTTTTTCTGGAGGTAGACAGCATTTTCCATCATGAGTCTTTTAGAATTGTTTCGGCGCTTTGTATTGCTAAGAAGAGCTAAGTCAATCACAGTTGACCATCAAACAATTCAACAAGCAGTTATTAAGTACTTACCACATGCCAGGCACTGTGCAAAGCTCTGGATGCAAAGAAAGGCAAAAAAAGTCCCAGGCCTCAAAAAGCCTGCAGTATATAATCAGGGAGATAACATGCTAACAACTACACATATATGTCATATACAGGTAAGTTGTAGGTAATCTTAAGCAGAAGACACTTGCATGGAGAGTCGGCAGGGAGAATGAGAAAGGCTTCTTGCAGAAGGCAGGATTGAGCTGAGTCTCAAAGGAAGTCATGAAAGCCAACAGGCAGCATAGAACAGTGAGAGCATGGCGGACAGGCATGAGGGACAGCCAGTGAAAAGGCATAGAGTCAGAGACAAGACATTCGTATACAGGAGAAGAAAACAGAAAACTCTAAGACTTATATGTTTAGGGCCCAGTTTGTGGCTTATATACAAAAAGTCATCAGAGCTCAGAAGAGAAAGAAATCCCTGTGGATTAAGATGTGCAGGGAAATCACTCTGGAAAGGATAGGATTTGAACATTGAGAATGCTCATTTAGGCACTTTACAAACCAAAACCCAAACAAATCATTCCCTCCCCCCACCCAAAAAAAAAGAGAGAGCCACTGAATGGCTAACAAAACATCATGTAGTTTACTCAGTAGCTAAGCCAAGCTATAGTCTCTGTCCCACCTGCCTCCTCTTCCCTCCTGCTCCTTTACCTCCTCATTCTCCTCTCTCTCTTCTTCCATGCCCTCTTCTTCCTCCTGTCCTCTTCCACCTGCTGTACTTTCCACCTTCTCTTCCCTCTATTTTTTCCTTCTTTTTCCTCCACCTAAACTACTTTCTAACTTCTGCCTTCTCTTCCTCTTTCACTTCCCCCTTCTCCTCCTCTGCTTCCTCCCCCTCATCCATCTCCATAGCTCAAGGATGTTGCCTCTTGGCTCAGTGACTTATGTCTGGCTCCCAGGTCTCAGCGCTATGTATCAGCCTTTGGTATGTCTTGCCATTGGGGGAGACGCTACAGCAGGCCAGGAAGCAGTCAGGCCAGCCAGGGCAGCTTGACCTCTAGCTTGATTCAACTCAGCATTCTCATTACTCAGATAAATGAAATAATATGATACATAAATGAGCACAGTGAGCGTAGAGCATGGTGATACAGGGATAGAGAGGACAGTGGTACATAAATGAGTACAGATGAATGAACACAGTGCCTGACACCTAATAGGGGCTTCACAGATATTTATTGTCTCCTTCCCTCCCTACTGAGAGAATGGTTCCCTTCCTGCAGGTACCAGCTTCCACAGGCATCTTGGTCCTCTCAGATACCCAAGCCATCAAATGCCATTTCCACCATCTCTGTAAAACTATGCCCTACCCATCCAATGCCCGAACACTGAGCCACCCACTAGACACACAAACCCATTCCACTCTTGCCAGTTCAAAACTTTTCACCACACACTCCCCTTTGTGACCTTGGGAAAGTCACTTCTATGTTCTGAGTTTGTGTTTACTCTTCTGTCAAATGGAAATAATATCCCTGGCCCTTTCTCCCTCGTGGAAATTGCATGATGATAGATGAGAAAGCACTTTGAAAAGTCTAAATTATAATAGAAATTCAAGGTATTGCTACTGTTATCATTAAATACAAAGGCATTCATGTATGTGAACTGCACACACATACATACGGATATATACATATTATATATATATACATATATACATATATAATATGTGATCAGTTAATTCCTTATTGTATATATTGATCACTTAGTAGGCAGTTAAGCGGTATAATAGACAAAGCACCAGGCCTAGAGGTCAAATCTGCCCCTAGACACCTACTAGCTGTGTGACCTTGGGCAAGTCACTTGACTTTTGTCTGCCTTGGTTTCCTCCTCTGTGAATTGGAGATAATCATAGCATCCACCTCTCAGGGTTGTAAGAATAAAATGAGACAATATTTGCAAAGCATGTAAATGCTAGCTATTATTATTTCTCAGCCCTTTGCTAAAGGATACAAGTCACATGACCATGGGTTAAGTCACCATCCTCTGAGCTGAGTTGGAACTCCTGTGAAGTGATGCATTTGTCCTGGACGATCCCTGAGGTTACTTCCTCTGACATTCTAGGATCCTAAGAGAAACTATAAATGTTCTCAAGAAACTCAAAGCCTAGTTTGAGGGACGAGGCTTATTCCCACGGAACATCTAGCAAGCAATTGAAGACAGGTTGTGATTATGTGCTAAACTGTGGTTCAGATAATGAACAGAGATCAAAGGATGCTGGAGCCATAGGGAAATTCATGGAAAAGCCTGTACTTCCTGAGTCGTGTCTCTCCCCCAGCCTCCCAACCCCTGCCACGTTCAGCTTTCCTTCATGTTGTCTTCCATTAGAATGTAAGCTTCTTGAAGGCAGGGACTGCCTTTCTTTCTGCTTGTATTTATATTGCCAGCACTTAGTACAGCACTTAGTATGGGCACACAGTAATCACTTAGTAGGTCCTATTGACTCCACTTGACTTGATAAATGGCTAGAATTCTGTTTAGCTTCAAACTGACTCCTGGTTTCCTAGCCCTCCGTGGATCTGGTAGCGATCATAACAGTCGACATCACGCAGAGTTTAAAGTTTTATAAACCATTGCCACACACAGACCATCTCATTTGATCCTCACAACACCGCTGTGAGCGTGGCTACTGTCCCCATTTCACAGACGAGGAACCTAAAGCTTGCAGAAATTAAGTGATTCGCTCATAGCCACACAGCTAATAAGTGTCAGAAACTAGATTCCAGGGCAGCCATCCTGAGTTTGAGAGCATTTCCACTCCTTCCTATTCATTTCTCTGGTTGACTTTCCCTCTCACTCAACCCTAACTATCAAGAACATGACAGAGCTAGAAGGAAGTTTGCAGAAACCACTTACTTCAACCCCCAGTCGGTGAAGTGGCGCAGTGGATAACTCACAGGGCCTGGAACGAGTTCAAATTCTTCCTCAGACGCTTACTAACTCTGTGACCCTGAGTTTGTGTCTGGCTGCCTCAGTTTCCTCAACTGTAAAATAGGGATAACAATAACATCTACCTCCCAGGGTTGTTGTGATGATCAAATGAGATAATATTCATAAAGCACTTAGCACAATACCTGCACATAGTAGCCATTTAATACATGCTTGTTTCCTTCCTTTTGCATTATACAGAGGAGAAAACTGAGGCTCCAAAGATGGGAAATGACCTGCCCAAGGTCACACAGTTGGCAGAAAAAGGACTAAAACTCCTGGCCTGATTCCCCCCAGGACTCTTTTGCTTTTGTCTTTGTATACCCAGAGCTTAGCACAGTTCCTGGAACATACTAGGTGCTTAAATGCTTGTTATTAATTGATTGATTTCATACCTCCCCACTTTTGCTCACGCCAGTCCTACAGAGTCTCTGTGTTTCCCTTACCTACCATCCTGCCTTCCTCATTTCTTCTCTGCTTCCATCCTCCTTCTCACTGTGCCAGGTGGAGGCAGCTGTGCTGGGACGGGGAGAGGCCAAGAGAAACAGCACCCAAGAAAGGGGAGTTTGCAAAAGGGCGCTTAACTGAGCTCCTGCCTTAGACTAGGAGGCAAGGGACCATCCATCTCCAGCTGATTCAGAGGGTCCCAAAGCCTTCACTGCATGTGTAAATCTAGCAAGGATGAGAACAGCCAGTGAACCCTTGTAAGGTGGGTGGGGAAGAACCTGAGCTCTGCTCCAGAGTCCTCTCAGAGGCCTGACCCAGGGTACTGCCAGTCTTCATGAAGGCCAAAGAGGTCTCTCCTTGACCCCCTAGCTCTGTTCTCCCCTTTTGTCTAGCCAAACAAAAACTGAGTTTCCTGTGACTGAACACGGTGTCTCAGGAAAGATTTCCTTAATTTCATAATTGGCTCTTCTTTAGGTTGTTGTTTATTTGAGGTGGGAGGATGCCCCTGGGAAGACAGCTTGATTTTCAGAGGCAGGAAAAGCACCCCCCCCCAAAAGCCTGCAGATTCCAGAGTGTTGCTCTAAAAGGGGCAGGGGGCACAGGACAGTCAGCCCCCATGGCTTGCTCAGTCAGCTTCACCCAGAATGATGGATTTATTTGCTTAAGTGGCTGGAACCAGGAACTCTCCCAGGGAGCCAGGCCGAATATTTCTGCAGTTCAGCTCCTCCCGGCTAGGAGCCAGACACCAACCCAGCTGAGGCCTGGATTTAAAGAGATTGTTCAGGAACGTGCCCCAGGGTCAGTCCCAGAATTCCCTCTCTGAGAAGGCACCAAGGGATGGTTTGGGGGAGGCAGTGGTCTGTCCCCTCAAGTTTGACTTTAAAGATACTAGCTCACCATTGTGCAGTTCACTGAATCAGATCTAGAAGGAGTCTTACAGACCCATGAGCACAACTCCCTCATTTTACAGGAGGATGAAATTAAGACCCAGCAAGGAGAATTGGCATGACTTAGTGGCAAAACCACACCTAAAACCCAAGGCTCTGGACTCTCTGGTCTAGTGTTCTTTTCACTGTACCAAACTTCGCTACATTCTCTATTGCTAAGCCAGTCACAGGCGACGGAACCTTGGGCTCTTTGGATAAAGTCCAGACTCCTCAGCCTGGCATTCAAGGCCCTCTACAGTCTGACCTCTAGCCTACTTTTCTTGACTTCATTTTGTATGATTTCCCAAGACTGCTCCTCCTCAGCAAGCATATCATGCCCCTTCCTTTAGAATCCTTCCTTTTCTTCAAAACTCAATTCAAACACCCCCCTCCTACATGAAATCTTTCCTGATCCCCAATCAGCTACCATAGCCCTCCCTCCCAAAACTACCTTGTATTCATTTTATAGTATTTGATAGCTTAAAACTGCACTAAGACTTTTGGGACACACGTTATTCTGCATCTATTCATACCTGTACGTGCTGTTGCCCCTATTAGAATATAAGCTCCTTGAGGTCTTGGACTATTTCAGTTTTGTCTTTGTATACCCAGTGCTTAGCACAGTACTTGGTACTGTGTACAGAGTAGGTGCTTAATAAATGCTTATTAATTAATCAATTGACTTATCACCTCCACACCTTTGTACGTACAATTCCCCTGTCCTGGAACATCACTCCCACCTCCACTAAATACTTTCATCTATCATAGATTAACCATAGAATATAGATTAAAATCATTCTCAACTCTTCCAGGAAGTTCTCAAATCCTTCCCCACTGCCTGCAGCCCCAAATGATCTGGGAACTAGATTTACATGTACAGTCTGAGCCATGCTCTCTAGTCCTTAACCCTGTAAAGCTTTACGTACATTGTTTCACATCAAGTCATAAGAACATCAGTAACTAGAAGGGAGATGCTTAGAACAATTAGAACATGAACCTGAATGTTAGAACTGGAAAGACGAGAGAATGGACGATGTAAGAGCTAGACCAAACCTGAGAGCACAGTCTGGTCTGGTGTAAAGAGTAGGTGGAGTTTAGGAAGCTGGGTTGGAACACCAGCCTCTCATGTACAGTATGATGTATGTTACTCTGGACAAGTAACTCAGCCTCCTGGACCTCACTGCATCTATCAATGAGAAGTCTGGGCTAGACAATCTCTACCTCTAAACCTGGGATCATTTTACAGGCTTGGAACTGACCTCCAGACAGGTCAATGGCACTGTTAGTGGCAGACCAGACTAGAGGGCAAAGACCCCTACGCCCTAACAGATGTGGAACACGTGACAAGTGAGTGATCATCTTTTGGCTTACTGACCAAAAGATACCACCCCACCCCCAAGCTGTACTCGGAATATGCCTAGAATCCCAGACTCCCTAGCCTGGACAGTCCTTATAATCGATGCCCCAGGACACAGAGGGCAGGGTTGTCAGGAAGTGGGTGTCCTGAGCCTGAGTGGACTGGACCTCAGTAGCCTTCTAGACTCTAAATTTAATCAGAGTATTTTAGAAATGGAAGAGACTTCAAAGATTATGTCCAATCCTCTCATCTTACAGATGTGAAGACTAAGTTCCAAAGAAATTAAGTGACTTACTAAAGGTCACACAGCTTATAGGCAGCAATATTTAGATTAGAACCCAAGTCCCCTCACTCCAGACTCAGCACCCCTTCCACTCTACTTAACTACCTCTTATCCTTTCTCTGGCCATTCCCTTGCCCTGGAATTCACCTCCCCAGCCTCACCCTTACCTCTGCCTATCTACCTGTTACCCTTTTCTATGTTTTGAAGTTCCACTTGAAGGGTACCTCCTCCAGGAAGCCCTCCCTGCTTCTCACACCTACAAAGATCTCTCCCTTCTCAGACACATGCACTGGAGCTGGACTTTGAAGGACAAGTAGGATTTTGATGGAAGAAGCAAGGAAGGAAGAGGGAGTCCCAGATCAGGGAAATAGCTTGAGCAAGGGAGAGGGGGTAAGGAAGAACTTGAAATGTGTACAGATCCTCCTTCCTCTCCTCAGCCACCTACCTTATAGATCTACCTAAAAGATGTTTTTAGCTTCTCTTATGCTACTCCATTCTTTCTGTGAGAGTCTTGACTTTGACCTAGGACAGTAAGATAGGTGTCTCCTGCAATCAGCTAGCCCAGGGGCTCAGCTACAAGGCAGCTGTACCCTTTCCAGCACCCTCTGGGGAGGCTGGGACTGAAGCCAGACCAGAGGTCCCTGGGAAGGGGAGAAGCTAGGGAGAAATGACCCTCCTTTCCTTCCACCCTCACTTCTGCAGTATTACTCTCAGCTGGAACCTGGGCTGAGTTCAATCCTACCCCATGAAACTTCATCCTGTTCAGAACTGGGGTGGTGGCCAAGGAGTGGTTACCTCACACCCCCCAGCTCTTCCTGAATTCTGCCAGATTCCATTAGCTCAGCAAGAACAGGACATTCTCCCAGAGCGCCAAGCTCCCACCACCCACCCCCATCATCCAAGGAAGGGACATTAGCTTTTGGCAGGTGACTCTTTCCCCTGAGAGTAGCCTTCGCTGCCCCCAAGATCTCAGGGTTCTGACTTAGATCTACAGTTTTTCTTTCCCATCCCTCTATTTGGAGTAATCCATGGGCCAGAAGGCAGCTCTCACTCATGCCAGTCCAACAGAGATATATTTGATCTCCACAGACGACTTGACAGCCATCGCGGATTTCTGCCTTATCCACCATAAGAGATAATAAAAGTGCTTCACATTCCCACAGTGCTTTATGGTTTTTACACCTTCTTCATGGCATTCCTGAAGATTAGGTAGCATGATGAATATTGTCCTCATTTGCTAATGAAAAACTGAGGTTACAGAGAGATGATCACCCAACTTGGATCAGTGCCAGGATGTGGATTTGGGTGTTCTGGGTCCTAGTCTAGGGCTCTTTCCAGATAGATTCGTTGATTTGGAACTAGGAAGGACTTCAGAATCCCTCAAGTCCAACTTTATTATTTTACAGATGAGAAAGCTGAGGCACAGAGTGACTTATCCAGGGTCACACAGCTAATGGGTGTCTGAGGAAGGATTCAATGTCCACTACATTGCACTACCTCAGTGGTAAATCTTGCTTACGGAATCTTCAGCTCTGGATACATCTGTCCTAGATCCTATGGCCAGGTTGCCCTCGATACAAGCTCTTCTCTGGGAGCCTCCCCAAGAAACGGTCATTTTCTTTCCAGATCTATTCCTAAACTAGTCTAGGCTGAATTTCAGTCACCTGGTTCTTTTCATGCCCCAGCCAAAAGGGCCTCCTTGATGTCCCTCCTATATACCCCAACTTTGGAGCCTCAATGTCCTTCATTAGGCTCTTTCCTCTGCCTTGAATGCCCTCCCTACCAGCCTCCTGCAGCTGAAATTCTACTGACACTTTAAAGCCCAACTCAAATTCAGCCTCTGCCATGAAGCCTTCCTTGATCCCTCTCCTTGGAAACAAACTTCCCCTTCAGACCCTACCTAGCACTTACAACAGTCCAGTTGTGCAGTTATCACATAGTATTGTGCATTACCGCTAGCTGTGTATTGTCTTCTCTGCCTCCGGGTTGTATGAAAGAGCAGAGCTGGGACATTGTGTAGTTCTGAAACAGCATGGTGTAGTGGAGTAATTGGATTTGGAAACTGCATCTCAGCTCTGAAGTTTGCAGTTTCCTCCTCACCACCCTTGACCTCTCTGAGCTCAGTTTCCTACAAAATGAGAATAATCTTTGTACTGCTACATCCCAGACTACTTACTACGTACTACGTACCTGACCAGGACAGATAACTTTTGGATACAGTACCCATTGATTCTTTTGTTGTCGTTTAGTAGTTTCAAACTCTCAGTGACCCCATTTGGGATTTTCTTGGCAAAGGTACTGGAGTAGTTTGCCATTTCCTTCCCCAGCTCATTTTACAGATGAGGAAACTGAGACAAACAGGGTTAAGTGACTTGCCCAAGATCACACAGCTAGTATCTGAGGCCACATTTGAACTCAGATCATCCTGACTCCAGGCCCACAGCTCTGTCCACCACACCATTTAGCTGCCCTAATTCTCTCTAGCCTGTCATTCTATCCACTGTGTTGGGTCATCAAAGCTTTGAGATTTTTGTCCCTTCAGAAAGATCCATGAAACACCGTGGGGAATGGTTCATGTTCCCCTTGACTGGCAATTTTCCTTCCCCCTCCAACTCCCAACACACACACACACCCTCCCCATAGCTGGAACCAGAAAGCATTTGGAGGAATTATGGGGGGGGTTGCTTTTTAATCATATAGAGAGGTAAACTGAGACTGAGAGTTTACTTGGAAGAAGTTTAGTAGTGATTTTAAGACCCTGGATGAGGGAAGGGCAGTCTTCATCCAAACCTCCTGGAAGAAGATGGAAAGCCCTTAGGAGAGGTTTTTAAAGGGGTCAAAATTTGGTATTATTCTCTCAAGGAGGAGGTTTTCAGTGATGGGCCTGAGTGGTGATACTTATTAAAGTAGTTTTTGTTGTTATTATTATCATTATTATTATTATTATTAGTTGCAAATTCTCTCCCTCCCTCCACCCTCCACCCACCCATTGAGAAGGCAAGAGATTACTGTTGTTGTTATTATGATAAAGGCAATGTGGCAATAGTAGTAGAAAGAGCCATGGACCTGGGTTCAAATCCTAGCTCCAACTCTTACTAACTTACACAATGCTATGTGATAAGTGTATAACTGGACTGTTGTAAGTGCTAGGTAAGGTCTGAAGGGGGAAGTCTGTTTCCAATGAGAGGGATCACCCTAAGCAAGTTACTTAACCTCTGAGTCTCATTTTCCATATCTTCAAAATAGAAATAACACCACCTGCATTCTTGACTTCACCGGTTGTGAGAAAAGTGCTTTGTAAACCTTAAAGTAAATAGTGTATTGTAGTAGAAGGAGCTGTGGATTTGGTGTCAGAAGACCTGGGTTCAGATTCTGGCTCTCTCTCAATGGTAGCACTTGGTACACAAGTAGGTGTTTAATTTTGCTAACTGACTGATTCAATGACTTACTACTTACTACCTTGAGCAATTGTCTTCTACTAATCTGTGACTCAGTTTCTTCATCTATAAAATGAGGATGTTAGATTAGCTGGTCTCCAAAGGCCCTTCTCTCGCTGGCTGTGTATAAACCAACTACCCTAGACATATGAGTTACCCCCCAAAAAAAGAAAAGAAATATGAGTTACAGAATTATGAACTTTAAAGCTCCTCCAGAGAGTCTCTCAGAGTGTTATACATATAGTTATAAATGATCCTGATCTGAATTGAATTCCCAGGCAGTATATCTTTCTTAGTTCTCAGCTCCTGCTCCTATCCAGACACCTCCCTTTATATGAAAGATGGGGTTTTTTTTAATTGTAAAGCACTATTCAAATGTCTGGGATGACTAGTATTATATTCTAAGGCCCAGAGGCAGTCATACATTGGCGAATGCCACATCCAAGGAAGTCTCCATAACAAATCACAGGCAGGAGTGATTCCAGCCTCTCTTGGCCCTGATTTCTACACCTCCTGCCCCTTGTGCTTGCAAATGAAACCTGGAACTCCCTCCTCCCTCCTTTGCTATTCCATCAACAAAACTGCCTGTCTATAAAATCCATAAAAGAGAAATAAACATAATAAAGGGATCCTAGAACATAAAATATCTGAGCTGACAGCAAAGAATATCATAACTAGAAGAGACTTTGCCAATCATCTATATTTAGGGATTCGAAACTTTTTTGATCATGCAACTCATCAATAAAAGAATGTCGAGGATGTGCATTGCTGGTTGAGTTGTGAACCGATCCAACCATTATGAAGAGCAATGTGGAACTATGCCCAAAGGGCTCTAAAATTGCGCATATCCTTTGACTCAGCAATACCACTGCCAGGTCTGTATCCCAAAGAGATCAAAGAAAAAGGAAAAAACCCTACATGTACAAAATATTTATGGCAGCTCTTTCTGTGGTACAAAGAATTGGAAATTGAGGGGATGCCCATCAATTGGGGAATGGCTGAACAAGTTGTGGTACATGAACATAATGGAATACTTTTGTGATATAAGAAATGACAAGCAGGTAAATTTCAGAAAAACCTAGAAAGACTTATATGAATGATACAGAGTGAAGTAAGAAGAACCAGGAAAAAGATAGCAGCAATTATATGCTGATTATTGTGAATGACTGGGCTATTCTCAGCAATACAATGATCCAAGACAATTCTGAAGAACTTATGATAACCGGATTCTGAATGCAGATTGAAGCCTAATTTTTTCACTTTATTGTTCTTGCTTCTTTTGCAGCATGGCTAATATGGAATATGTATAGTTGATATCATATTTCTTGCCTTTTCAATGGGTAGAAGGGAGGGATAGAATTCAGAACTCAAATTTTTTTAAATGAAAATTAAAAATAAATTATTTTTTAAAAAAATAATGTCAAGCACATACTACCAATATCTGCATATTTACTTATTCATTAATTATATACTGAACTACTATACTAATAATTATGTACATTATAAAAGTACTCCAAAATTGACATTCAAAAATGTCAATGATGAGACAAAGATAAAATAATATTTGATCCTAGAGGTACTAGGGAGTTACTGAAGTTTACTGAGTAGGGGAGTGGTGTGCTCAGACCTGTGTCTTAGGGAAATCATTTCTGAGGCTCTGTGAAGGATAGATTGGAGAAGGAGCCATGAGGCAGGGAGAATAATTAAGAGCCTGTTGCAATAGTCTAAAATTCAGAGGTGGGAACCTGAACTCAGGTGGCAGCCATGTGAGTAAAAAGAAGGGGGTAGGGGGGCAACTAGGTGGCGCTGTGGATAGAGCTCTGGCCTTGGAGTCAGGAGGACCTGAGTTCAAATCTGGCCTCAGACACTTGCTATTTCCTAGCTGTGTGACCCTGGGCAAGTCACTTAATCCCAACTGCCTCACCAAAAAGCAAAAGAAAAGGGAGGGAAGAGACATTTGTGAGAATTTATGGAAGTAAAAATGACAAGATTTGGCAACTCATTGTCCGTGTGGGGTAAATGAGAGTGGAGAATCAAAGACAATACCAAAGTTAGGAACCTGAAAGTCGAGAAGGATGGTGGTTTCCTTGAGAGAAATAGGGATGTTTGGAAGAGAGGTGGATGGAGGTGGGAAGGGGGAAGGGAATATTGTAATGAAGTCTGCAATGAAGACCACAACCCATCAGTGCCTGCTCATCCTGTGTGACTCACTGTGTCCCACACAAAATTAAAACAGGGAAATGGGTCTCCTATTCACCTCTCAGTGACCCTGAGCACAGAACAGCCCCTCCTATGGGGCATCGGCCATGGCCAAGAGATTATGCGGACGTAGGAGATAGTTTTGGGGGGGGGGCAGGGAGAAGGGAAAGGAAAGAATTTTCCTATAGTACCAATGCAGCTGCTGCTATAGATGTCTAGGGAATCAAGTAAGTTATTTAACTGCTTTGAGAGACCAAAGCCAAGCCTCAAATGGGGGAGGTTGGCACCTTGCATGTTGGAGGACATGGTAGGTATTGTTGTATCGGAGACATAATGGGCTATTTTGGGGAAGGGAAGCCATCTTCCCACCATCTAATTGGTTGATCACAAGCCCGCTCAGGTCAGGAGACCACATTTCCCACTTTGAAAAATGCTGATCTAGAGCGTACCAATTACGGAATTCTTCACACAATGGTCGTTTAACAAATATTTCTCAAATGAAGAAATTTGGATCTAATCTTTCCCTCCCCCCACATCATTTTACAGGTAAAGCCTGTGCCTTGACCAACTGATTAACTCATTGATTAGTTGAGATGCAGGAATCATTTCCTTTCAGCAGCGGAGTCCATTTGGTTAAGGGTTCTCTCTATTCTGTGTCTCCCTCCATTCTGCTCCAGTTGCAAGCTCCACTCAGGGTTTTGGGTCCAACTAGAATGAATTTCTCCCAGGGATGAAAATAGCCAGATCGAAAGCCTGGTGCTCCTGGCCCCTTGTGCTCCTTCAATTTAGATAAAATAAGAAAAACAAGTCCAGCACATTTCCAATTAGGGCAGGGGGGCAGGACTGAGGTCTTAGTCCTTGGCCTGGAGGGTCTGGGAATTCCTCAGGCCCAGCCTCCCCTCTAAATAAATATCATAGGGCCTAAATCTGGAAAGAATCCTTGAGACTGTCCAGTTCAATGTCATCATTTAACAGCAGAAGAAACTGAGGCTCAGAAAGGCACAGAAAGACGCAGTCTAATGAAGCGGAAAGATCACTGGATTTGGAATCAGACACCCCGGATCCAAATCCTGGCTCTGCTACCTGTGTGACTTTAGACAATTAACTTCTCTGAGCCTCAGTTTTCACCTGTTTAAAATGAGGAGGGTCAGACTAGAAGATCTCTTCCACCTCTGAATCCTAAGCCCCAGTGACTTGCCCAGGGTCACAAGAGCAGGGAAAACTTGGAATTTAAACCCAGGTCCCCGAATCCAAATCTGGTACTCTCCACTCTACACATTGTGTTTCCCCTCAGAGGGCCAAGGAGCTTATGGTAGGAGGCAGGAGAGGAGAGGTACAGGGAAGGGAGCCAAGGACAGGTGGATGTGGGAGGAAGAGGCAACCAAGGACAATGCTTAGTAACTATATGGAAGTGGAAATCTTCAATCTGTAGCTTCCACTGCATATCTGACAAATTAATAATAAGAACAGGACTTTGATCACATTTCTGTAGGCTTTACAGTTTACAAAACACCTTCCTCACCATCATCCTTTGAGGGAGATTATCAGGGAATAATCCTCCTGGGATAGCTAGGTGGCCCAGTGGATAGGGCATGGAGTCAGGAAGACTCATCTTCCTGGTTTCAAATGTGGCCTCAGACACTTACTAGCTGTGTGTCCCTGGGCAAGTCACTTCACCTGTTTGCCTCAGTTTCCTCATCTGTAAAATAAGCTGGAGAAGGAAATGGCAAACCATTCCAGTACCTTTGCCACGAAAACCACAAACGGGGTCAGAAAGCGTTTGAAACAATTAAAAAACAACAAAAGAATCAACTAGGACTCTATCCAAAAGTTGTCTGTCTTGGTCAGGTAAGCAGTAGTTCATGTCCCTCACAACCAGCCTGGGATGTAGCAGTGCAAAGACACAACTCGACAACAACGACGACGATAAATCACTACTGAGTGAACCCGGAAAGAGGGAAAGTAAGTGACCAGAGGTGTCATAGCAGGCCACAATCAGGCCAGCGTAACTCCAAGCTCAGGGATCTTCCCCTAATGAAAGTTTCAATGACCCCCGAGAAACTTCCAATGATTCCCACCAGCGGCAGGAAGCACAGACAGTATAGGGGTGGCTGGGAAAGGGTGTGCTTTTGGAATCATTGGAAATTCCAGAGGCAGTAGAATGCCTCCTTGTTGCTGAGTCATTTCTGTCATGTCTAACTCTTCCTGACCCCATTTGGAGTTTTCTTGGCAGAGATACTGGAGTGGTTTGCCATTTGGTTCTCCAGCTCATTTTACAGATGAGGAAACTGAGGCAAACAGGGTTAAGTGACTTGCCCAGGGTCACACAGTAAGTGTCTGAGGCCAGATTTGAACTCAAGTCCTCCTGACTGGAAGCCCTGCAATCTATCCACTGCACCAACTAGCTGCCCTAGATACTAGTCTAGGAGTCAGAAAATCTGGGCTCCCTAGTACTGGTATTGCCAATAGTTAGCTGTGCAATCTTGGGCAATTCACTTATGATCCCTGCACCTCTATTTCCTCTCCTGTATGAGGGGGCTGGCCCAGGAGAAACTTAAGCTCCCTCCCAGCTATAAATTATGATTCTCTCATTCTAGCCCTAGGTTCTGGTTTGAGCTTTGCTACTAATTACCTCTGTGGCCTTGGACAAATTACTTTTTGGCCTGAGTTGACACACCTGGAAGATGGCTAGCTAAGGGGCCCCTTCTGACCTCTGTGGAAAAAAAGATGTGTCTAGGAAAGTACTAGCAAACTCTTAAGCTGAAAAATCCCAAGGAAAGAGATTTTCATTGAGAGCTCCAGCATCCAGCCCCTTCCCCAGCCAAAGCAGAGACCTGCATATCTCCTGAGAAGGAAGTATTAGCCTTAACTTTCATTGTTGCTTCTCTATTAATTGTCTTAATTGTCCAGTCTTTACTTGAGGAGGGAGGGACACAATCTAATATCTACTACTCTCCCTATTAGTATTACCTCTTACATCTGACCCCATCTGGTGTTATTAGGGAAGACTGGGAGTCCCAATCTCCTGAAGTCAGGGGTGTTTTGAAGCCCTAATGAGATAATGTGTGTAATGCACTTTGCAAACCCTAAAGCACTATATAAATGCCAACTATTATTAATGTTGTTACCCTCTAGTCACCAGGCCTCCAGTCTGGTGATGACTTCATTCCCCAAGACTTCGATTACTGAGCTCAAGCAATGTTTATAGACCAATAAAGGGGGTATGCTGAGAAATGTTTAACCAGGGGGTAGGCATGTATGCACGAAAACTTTTAAATTTAATCTGCATTATTAACACTTTCTTAAGTCTTGGTGATCAACAAGACAAAAAATCAATCCTGGATTTGTAGGGGATTGCAGATATCTGATGTGTAAATGCTCCCACTGAAAATTTAACAATGAGCTCTCTGAAAGCTGGTTAGGACTGGTTCCATCACATCCAGAACAGCTCTGGACTGTGGGAAGCTGGGAAGAAGCTGGCTCCTCCCTTGATATCTGGTTGTTAAGGAACCCAATAGGACTGAGCTGAACCAAACTTGCACAGCAATAAATGGGATCAATACTTCTCTCATGGTCAGACAGAACGATATCTAGCCCTCCATAGCAGCATCAGGATACTCCTGGCTCCAGATACAGGGGTACAGGATCATAGATCTAGAGCCAGAAGGGAAGCCCAACTCTCCCTCATTTTACAGATGAGGAAACTGACTTGCTCAAGGTCACATAGGTAATAAGAGTCAGAAGTAGGAGGGGTGGGATTTGAACCCAGGTCATCTGATGCCAAAGCCAGTGAACTTTCCCCTGTACCATGGCTACCTGCCTAACCTTAGGCTCCTTCTAAGCAGGTAGGAATGACTGAAAGCTGAGAAGGTAGCATTGGCTTCCACTTCTCCCTGCTTTTCATTTATTTAAGCCTCACTGGAGTTAGGAACCAAATAGACCTTAAGCTAATTCCTTTCTTGTAAAAGTAAGAAGAGCCCATTGTTGGGGGGAAGTGGGCAGGTTGGTTACCATTTGGCTCCTCAGTCCTTTCTCTTTTCCCTCACGGAGACCAAGAATTGGAAAGGAGGAGTTCCCTTGAAAATTAATAAAGGTCCCTTCTGTATGAACACACACACACACACACACACACACACACACACACACACACCCACTAGATTTAAAATGGGGGGTTTTGAATGGAAGTAGATAAGAAAGCCATCCTAAAAAAGTGCCTCTGATCTTACCATTCTTCTTCAATCTCTTGGCTAATTCCTACTAGGAAAGAAGGGCTCTTATCCTGCTGTGTGACCAGCTACTATAAGATGCAGCAACTCTAGCCCCTACAGAGGAGTGAAGTTATAATCACTGAACTATTCTTTCCAGGTCTCCTATTCTCCTGGGTTTGTTTTGGGGTTTGTTTTCTTGCTTTTTCTCCTACCCCAAGTCATAAGACCGTCTGCATTTTCTCTGCCCGATATGCCTTCATCTGTAAAATGAGAGTAGTAACAGCATCTGGTTCACAGGGTTGTTGTGGGATCAAATTAGATAATAGATGCAGTGCAGGAAAGAACCCAGAATTTGGAATGAGAGGACCTGAGTTTAAACCCCAGCTCTGCTCCTTACTATCCATGTGTGTCTCAATTCCCCCATTAGAAAAGGAAGAGGTTGGATTAGGGGATCTCCGAGGTCATTTCCCATAGATACAGGTCTGTATCTGTGATCCTTTAACTTTTCAGTTGTCCCTGACATTCATTCCCTTCCCCTCTGACAGTCTAGTAAAGGTTGAAATGTCCCTAAAGACGTTGGATGTTCTTGATCCTAGCTAGCCCCAATTCTTCTGGTGCCCCTTTATCCCTGCCCTTTCTCTATTCTCTGTCTCTCTAGTCTCTCTTTTCTACAGAATTCTCCATTTCCATGTTCTCTATCCTTTCCCTCTGGGGTCCCCAGGTAACCAGTTACAACATCACAGCTTTGGAAGAAGGCAGTTCCCTTGTCTCACAATCCTCCCCAGGGTGGGATCAGACGGGAAGTTCAATCTCGGCTGCCTAGTTTTCAGTCTCTTCATGTGTCATCCTCAAAATCAGTGGTCCTAAGCCATGTGCTGTGCTGTGTGACTAACTTGCTGTGTGACTCTGGGCAAGTCATTTGCCCTCTGTAATGTATAAAAAGTTTGAGAGACATCATTTCTGAGTAATTAATCATTTTATTAATTATTAATAAAAGGATAGTCATTTGGCTGTCTCTCATAAACCAAAGAGGATCATGGTGGCCTATTGATGCTTATATGCCCTTGGAAGAGTGGGTGTTCCTGACAGAAGCACTCAACTCAATTGGTTAACAATGAGAATAATGGATATTATAATGAGAGGTGGGCCTATTCTAATGAAGGGCTGGAGGATCATCACTTTGATTATATCAATCACTCTTACTCCCAGACCACCCTCAGCCCGAGTAATCTAGACAAAAGGTCTATGCCCCCCTCCCCAGGCCATAGTAGAACACCATGGGCTTCCACAGTTGGGTAGGGTCTGAACAAGATTGAGGAGAAGGTTAAATCAATCTCATTATCAGCCCTATTCTTCAGGGGCTGACTTGACCTAGTAGAGAATAAGGAAATAGGAAGGGAAAAAATCCTGGATTTCCCCAATAGTAATTGGTTACTAATATAATAAAAATAATCATTTCTCTCACCTCTTTGGCTTCAGTTTTCTAGGCACCAAAATGAAGTTGATGCTTGCTAAACTCCCTTTCAGATGTCATAGCCAATGTTTGGGTTTATAAGGACCCTTCAGTTCTAATATTCTGTGTTCTAAGATCCTGTCTAGTTCTGATGGTGTGTCCTAAGGAGACTGGCATCTCTAACATTCTATGTTCTAGGTCTCTCCAGCTCTGAATATCTCCACTTCACATTCTCCCTTCCCCAATATCTTACCCACACATGGCTGGGAAACCTCTCCCCTGGTCCTCTGGAGCATCTTATTCATTAACAGGCTCTCACTGGCTGGGTCTATCCTTCTCCATTAGTGATCCTATTTTGCTTCATCTTTTTTTCCATTCCCCAAATAAAGACCCAGTGTTTGCTCTCTTGCTGGTGGTGCTAACTTCACTGGTTTCTGGGCCTGAGCCTCTCTCAACAAAACCCCTTCACTATTTTGAAAAGAATTCACAAACCAGCTGGGGGTGAGTCCTGTGGCAAGGAAGGACGAAAGATCTGACCTTCCTGCTGCCCAGCTGGCCTCTTCACTCCCCAAATTAAAACCCGGCCCCAGAGAGGCCAAGCCCCAAATCTGGAGGAGATCCAGTGAGAAATGTTCAGAGGACTAAGGTCCCTTCCAGCTTCTATATCCTATGATTTACTCCCAGGCCAGGCTCAGAGCCTAGTGGCGCCCCTAAGAAACCTCAGTGTGTTTTGCATGGCAGCTGTGGTGTCCCCTCAAGGAATCCCCTGGGAGAAGGAGCTCAAGACCAGTGTTTCTCAAACTGTGCTGGAAGGAATCCTGAAATACCCCAAGTTTTTTTTTTACTGAATCTTCTGTTGTTTGCTAATAAGCATTAAAAATAATTATTTAGATGATTTTACTACGGGGTCCCATCAAAGTTTTGTTTAAACTGAAGGGTTCTACCAGTGTGGACAAGTTTAAGAACCATTTCTTTGGACCAAGAGCTGTTCATTTTCCTGGGATAAATAAGACTGGAAAGGAACTTGGTTCAGAGAACGGGACACAAAACACAAAATGTTAGGCTGAGTAGAGACCTTCAAGCATAGATTGCCCATTAGGAGGAACCTGAGAAACCACCTAGCCAAACGCCCTTGCTTTGCAAAGAAAAGGGAAGGGAAGGGAAGGGAAGGGGAGGGGAGGGGAGGGAGCGTGGGGGGAAGGGAGGCGTGGGGAGGGGAGGGGAGGGGAGGGGAGGGGGGGAGAGGAGGGGAGAGGAGAGGAGAGGAAGCTATGCAAGGAAAAAAATGACTTGACACAAGTCCCACAGTGTGTCAGTGACAGAGTCGAGATTAGAACACATTTCTCCAGGCTGCCAAACCTAGGCTCTTCCCACTAGATCACACTCCCTGTCCCTTTACTTGCAGTTGGCCATCCTTCCTTGTTCTCAAAGAGGACTCTGACATCAGGGAGGTGATGCCATGATTTGCAAATGAATTAGATTTAAGTGAGGCAGGGCTGTGCAAAGTTACCAGCTTCACTTTCTCCTCCAGAGTCATCTGGGTCCAGGGGCAAGATATAGATCATGAAGACTAGAGATACCCAGCTGCTTGCAGTAGAAATTCAGAGAAAGAGTGTAAGGCCAGAAGGCCTTGAATAGGAATAGGGAAAGGCTGTTGTCTTAGGCAACAGTGGCCCCAGCTCACATCTGACAGTCAGCTCCTGCTTCTCCAGAGGGTAAGGGGCTTCTTCAGTGGTTGTCTTCCTCAAAATTGCCTTTTCTGGGCAACAGAAGATAATTGGAAAACACTTTTTGTGTCCATTCCTTTGCATTTAAAATCTTCTAAGTCCACTTTTCTATCTGGGTAAAGCAAGGCTAAGGAGCATTTAGGTCTTGTAGGGATTCTGTGTCATTCTAAATATGCCCAGGAAATGTGTAAGTCAAAGCTAGTTTGCTGACCTTCCACCTTTGGGGAGGGGAGAGAAAGGGCCCCTAGAATGAAGAAAAAGTTAGACTAAGCCTCTCAGGTCTCTCCAGCTCAGATAATTGGAAGACTCTTATTCCAAGATTCTCTAAATCCAGTGAGCCATTCTCTGACAAAACCTAGGTCTGAGTCACAGGTCTGCTTTCAATTTGCTCTTAACCTTACAGAAGCAGCTTGTTCCATCTGTCTCAATTTCCTTGTCTGTAAAATGAGGGGATTCAATTAGGCACTCTTTAAGAGCCTGCAGACAATGTGACACAAGGGAGAGAACAATGCACTGGTAACAAGGAGTCGGAGGTCCTGTCCTTGCACTGCCACTAATTCAGTGGGTAACCTCGGGAAGGTACCTATCTTCTCCTCTCTGGGCCTCAGTTTCCTCATCTGAGGAATCCATAGCCTTTAAGATCCCTTATAGCTCTAAATCCTACAGTCCTATATTTTCATATGTGTAGTGGCAGCCTTCTGGAGACAGTGTGCCCACCTTTGTTGTCCATCCTATTATAAGCTTTGTGATGCCCTTCTCTGCATGGGCACAGGGCCAGTCTGGGGTACAGGGTCTCATAGGATCACAGAACTTAAGTTTGGAAGGCACCTTGCACATCATTTAGTCCAGCTCCTTCAATTTTACAGGTAAGGAAATTGAGGCCCAGAAAGGTTGATTTACTCAAGGTCCCACAGCTGGTTAATAGCAGAAACTAGATTTGAACATGGGTCCTTCGATTGCCAATCCAATGCTCTATTTATCACACTGCCTCTCCCAGATCCCTCCCTCCAACTTGCTACCACCCAGAAGTACTCCTTTCTTGCCTCTCCATCACCAGCCTGTCCCTACCACATCAAACTCAGGGTACAACTCATTCACACATTCTAGCAGGAACAAATTCCAAAGTGCGTCCTAGATAATCCACTGACATTCTTACCTCCCACCTAGACTGCAGCCAGGTCCTTGCCAGACTATAACACCCTAAAGGAGGACCACCAGGGGGTTTGAGGGCCCTGGGACTATCTTTAAGAGGTCTAACAGACCCTGGCGAATCCTCAGCAAGCTGTGCCCAGGAATGTGAAAGGGTAGGGTGTTCCTAGGGGATGTGAAGAGTACTAAGGCCATTCAAGGGGGTATGAGGGAACCAGGGCTGTCCCTATGGAGTGCAAGGGACTAACCCATGAGGGTCAAAGTGGCATTCCAGTCAAATTTTCCTACTTCCTGAGTGTCCTGAACATGAAAACTCAGCTTATACTCTATGTCTTTGTAGAAGTGATCTCCCATATCTGGGATATAATCCCTCTTCATCTCTAACTGGGAGAATCCCTAAGTCATAAGTCAGTCAGTAAAATTGTATTAAGTGCCTACTATTTATTTAATGCCAGACCCAGTGTCCAGGGAAATAAAAAGAGGCAAAAGATGGTCCCTACCTCAAGGAGCCCACAATCTAAGAGAGGAAATAACAAGCAAACAAATATATACAAACTATATAGGAAATAATAGAAAGAAGGCACTAGAATTGGCAACAGATTGAATATGGATGGTGAGATATAGTGGGATGAGAATTGATACCTAGGTTTTGAGCCTGACTGACCAGGAGAGCAGTGGTATCCTTTACAGAAATAGGGAAATTGGGGAGACGGCAGGATTTAAGGGGAAAGATAACGAGTTCATTTTGGACATACTGAGTTTAAGATGTCTACTTGACATCCAGTTTGAGATGTCTGAAAGGCAATTGGAGATGCATGCTTGGAGGTCATCAGAGATGTTGACAGGATAAGTAGGTTAAGGAATCATCAGCACAGAGATGGTAATTAAATCCATGGAAGTTGATGATATCACCAAGTGAAATAGTACAGAGGGGGAAAAGAAAAGAGCCCAGAACAGAATCCTGTGAGACACTTAATAGTTATAGGACAAGATTTGGATGAGGACCCAGCAAAAGACACCAAGAAGGAACGGTCAGATAGGTAAGAGGAGAACCATAACAGTGGTACCCCAAAAACCTAGAGAGAAGAGTATCAAGGAAAAGAGGATGATTAATAGTACCAAAAGCTGCTGAAAGGGCAAGGAGAATGAGGATTGAGAAAAGGACATTGGATTTGGCAATTAAGAGTTCACTGGAAACTTTGGAGAGAAGAGTTTTGGTGGAATGATGAACTCAGAAGTCAGATTGTAACCTAGACAAGACGTTCTCTGCTCCCTGCCCATGATTGTTAGTAACTTCTCCCTTCTTTGAAATAACTTTGTATTAATTTATATATACTTTAAATTTTCTTTTCTGTATACATTCGGCATCCTTACCCCACCCTACCCCCAAAAGAAAGTAAGTTCTTTGAGGTCTGAGACTGTTCCAAATTCTTCCTTATGGCCCTAGCACCAAGTACAGTGTCTTGTATCTAAAGTGTTTAATAAATGTTTGTTGAATTAAGATGAGTTGAGGAGTCCAGAGTAGCTCCCAAAGGGCATTCCAGAATAGTCTAGCCCTAAGCCCTTATAATTTATATGTTGCCTCTCCCAGTAGAGTGTAAGCTCCGGTCAGGCAGGGACAGTCTTTTTACTTTTCTTTGTATCCTCAGATTTAAGAGAGTGTCTAGCATATAATAGGAGATTAATAAATGCTTACTGCCTAACTGACAAAGCAGAGGTGTGAGCTCTGAAATGCAGAGGAAATAATACTTCAAGGGAAACAACATTATAGGTGACAAAGTGCTTCCCCAGCTTCTGTCTCATTTGAATTTGACTACTCCCACAGGAAGAGGCAGGCAGGGATTGAGACTCCATTTTACAGAGGAGGAAACTGAGGCTCAGAAAGTGATTAGGTCTATTAGATAGGGATTAGGCTGTCACAGAAGCTATAGAGAGGATTCCTGTACAGGACAGGAGGTTGAACTAGACAATGTCCCAACTCTAAAATTTGGTAACTTAACCAAGGTCATGCAGCATGTTAATAGAAGAGTTAAAACCAGACCCAAAGCAATAATGAGGTGAGGCTCTTCAAGGTGACATCCAATTTACTTCATAGAGACACTTTTCTTAGGGGTGGCTAGGCAGTACAGTGGATAGAGCACTGGCCCTGGAGTCAGGAAGACCTGAGCTCAAATCCATCCTCAGACACTTGACACTTCCTAGGCTGTGTGATCCTAGGCAAGTCACTTAACCCTGATTGCCTCACCACAAAAAAAGAGACAGTTTTCTTCGCTGAGCCTCAGTTTCCCTATGAGTAAAATGAGGAGCTTGAACCAGGTGATTATTGAAAGCCTTTCCAGCTCCAACAGTTTATGTCTAAGATCACTAAATCACTTAATCTGAGAGGTGGAAGAGAGCTCATGGACCATCTAGTACAACCTTAAAGGAATCCAGACATAACATTCCCAAGAAGTGGTCCTTCAGCCTCTGCTGGAAGAGCACCAAAGACAGGGAAATGTCCACCTCTCCCAGCGCATTCCACTTTTGGACAGCTCCAACTGTTAGGACATTTTTCCTTATGTCCAGCCTAAGTCTCTTTGCAACTTCCTCCTCCTACTCCTGGTTCTATCCCCTGGGGCTGAACAGAAAAGTCCATCACTCCCCAACATGACAGCCTTTCAAGTGCTTGAACCCCACTATCGAATCCCGAGTCTTCTCAAGGATAAATCTTCCTGGTTCCTCCAACTAATCCTCATATGACACGGACTCAAGACCGTCAAGACCACCCTGGTTACCTTCCTCTTTATATTTCCTCCCTTCCCAATGTTGCTCTTAAACTGTGGTACCCAGAACTCAACACAAGACTGCCAAAGAGGTCTGAAGGAAGCTGGTCCTGGCCTGCTCTGTCGCTCTACATTCTGTGATCTAAAGGCCCTTCCGGCTCTGATATTCTATGGAAGGCAGAGAAATTCGGGCTTTTGGTGCTGCCTCACCTTGTCTTATAGTCTCCTCGCCCTACTCCCAACTTGATAGGAGAGAAGAAGCCAATGAATCCCCCAGCTGTGGTTTGAAGGGCAGGGAGAAGACCTGGATCTCAGATCGGCTTGAGGATGAGATAGATCCTCTCCCCTCCAACTGGTGACCCCAGCTCCCTCTGAAGTCATTCTGACAGGTCTATTCTCCTGAGTTCAATTCACCAGTAGGGCTGAGGTTGGGTGGGGGGAAAGGTGGAAGAATCCACGGAACAGTATGGGTCTCTGGTCCTGCCCCTTTGGTGCCTGGGGTGTGGCAGCTGCTGTGGAGTGTGGAATGATGACTCCCAGCTGTGTGCATGTGTTGGGGGGCCGGGGTAAGGAGGAGGGAAGAGAGAAGGCAGCCTTCCATTCTGTCCTTTCATCCTGTTCCCAAGCACAGCTGGTGACCTGCACTTGCAGCTGGGAGACCAGAACAGCAGTCTCCTGCGGTGAATGACAAGAGCTAGCCTCAGCTCCCCATTCTAAGGAAACTCTGTGTCATGGGTGGCTCGCCCCTTATTCTATCCCTTTCTATTCTCAAGCAGGGTAGGTTTTCAGGTAGCTTTGCATTAGACAAGGATCTTGGTACTATCGTTTTCACTGTGGAAATAGCCCTGGGATTGGAGTCAGGAAGCCTGGATTTCAGCCTCACTTTGTAGCTAATGAGCTATGCAACTTTGAAAGGATCCTACCATCCGTCTCTCTCCAAACTTTGGTTTTCTCACCAGTACAATGAGAGTAATAATACTTGCACTGTTTATCCCAAGAACTAGTTGTAGGGAAAGTATTTTAGAAATCTGAAACTTAGATAGTTGTTAATTTTTGTTTTGTTGTTGGGTTCTTTCTTTCTTTCTTTCTTTCTTTCTTTTTTTTTTGGACTGAGACTGAGATTTCTTTGATGTAGAAACTCCCAATGAAGGGACTTCTTCCACCAATGCAGACCAGCACTGGCTCTGCCACTTAGAGTTTTGGGGGGCACAGAGAGATTAAGTGACCTGGGAGGATCCCTCAGCCAGCATGTGTCAGAGGCAGGATTTGATCCCAGGTCTTCCTAGCACAGGGCTTGACACACGGCAGATGTTTAATACCTGCTTGCTGATTGGCTGATTGAGTTCCGATGCTGAGACTTATTCTTTGTCCGTGATGGCTCTGCTGCATTCTTGTTATTGTCGTTATTAGACCCTTAGACCCTCGACCTACAGGTGGTACCACAGAAACATGACTCTGTGCACCGAAAACCTCCCACTCCAGCAGCACACCCAGACTGCAGAGCCCAAAAGCAAGCACCCTGTTCTCCCAGAGGCAGAGAGAACATGAAAAGCCATGTTCTCAGTTAGTGACTAGCCCCTGTATGCAGGGCTGATGTTCTTCAGAGGCTGGGGTCCTGCCAGTCCTCCTCAAGTTACCACGTATATACTTTCCTCCTTACATATCTGCATATATGGACATGTGTGTACATGTTCCCATATACAAACTTGTATACACCAACACATATATACATACATAAGTAAGCTCTTAGAGAAGCTTACTCTATATACATATATATGTACTATACATATATGTATAAGTGAACTCTAAATGAGTATACTATATACAAACGTGTGTATACGTAAGTGTGTATACACATATGTATGCATGTATGTGTATGCACCTTGTGCATATATACATGTGTGTATATGTGTGTGTGTGTGTGTGTATGTATAATAAGCTACTCTAGGGTTCGTTTGTCTTTGTATGCTCAGTGCCTTAGGCACAGTAGGATCATGGCGTTAGCTCTAGAAGAGACGTCCCTCAGAGGTCATCTAGTTCAACCCCCTCATTTATAAGTAGCACTGCCTTGGTGTTGCCAAGGAGATCGAGACACTGCAGATAGATGCCTACTGTTTTTCAGGCATGGGTCTCCCAGCATTTCTTGATTCTACCAGAAATCTGCCCTAACCTGGGACAGAGGGAGGGGGAATGCCATGGTTCATAAGCCTACTCTCCCATCCTTAAGGAATGTGAGCTGCTGAAGCCATGTGAGAGCTGAGGGACAAAGTAGTGGCACCAGAGCAGCCCACAGAAGCAGGAGAGAGGAGGGGAGCCATCATGACAGGGAGCACATTCAGATACCAAGAGAGTGGAAGTTGCAGAGAGAGCAGCACCAAGCATGAGAGAGAAAGATTTCAATTGCAGTATTTTGCCAGAGTGGTTCTGTGGTTGGGGGCTCAGAGCTGAAGGAAAGAAAATTATTGATTTTTTAAAAACAAGGAATAAGAGAGAAAACATGTCTTCTCACTTAGTACTGAAAAGTTACTAGTCAGGCTGGAAGTACTCTAGCTAGCTGGGCTGGTATTAGAGGCAGGGTCTATCTATGCCATCTTGCCCTCTACCCCACCCCCACCCACAATTTGTTTTTTTTTCTTTTACATTTTAATTTATTGTTTATTTTATAGCAATCTTTTCTTTTTAAATTTTGAGTTCCAAATTCTCTTTCCCTTTCATCCCCTCCCTAACCCACAAAGAAGGCAAGCAATATGATATCAATTATACATATGAAATCATGCAAAACATTTCCATATTAGCTATATTTTTTTAAAGCAAGAAAAAGAAAGTGAGAAAATTATACTTGAACTTGGACTCAGAGTTCATTAGTTTTCTCTCTTGAGGCGGATAGTATTTTTCATCATGAGTCCTTTGGAATTGTCTTGGATCATTGTTTTGATCAAGTAGCCAAGTCTTTCAGAGTTGATCATCATTATAGCATTGCTGTTACTGTGCACAATAATCTCCTGGTTCTTCTCACTTCACTTTGCATGAATTCATATAGATCTTGCCATGTTTTTTCTGAAATCACTCTTCCCCCGCACCCCACCCCTTGTCATGTCTTATAGCACAGTAGTACTCCATCATAATCATATGCTACAACTTCTCAGCTTGGTTCTAAAGGAAAACTTTAGGAGAGGAGCTGAAGGAGAGACTGGAGAGTCACATGGCCAAGGAAGTGACTGGAGGCATTAGCCTCACAGACATAGGGATTAGAGTGGGAGAGAGTGATTAACCCTGCTCACTTGCACAGCAGACACCCACACCACTAAACTAACTGAAGGCCAAGGACATTGAGTTGACTTACCAGAGGCCCTTTGGCAAACTCAAAGTGAATGCACCCTGAAGGTCAGGGGCTTAAGCCCCAACAGTGCATCTAGGGGGAAGTGGAATATGGATCCTGTGTGATTCCTTCTCATGGTCCAGTCGAGCACTCAGTGACAGGAAGGCAATAACTATATAATCAACACATTTAAGGCTCAGTTATCAATGAAGCAAGACAAAACTTGTCACCCTGTGCCTTCTCCCACTCTCTATGGTCCCCCACTAAGGCTCTCTCCAGTAGTGTTCTAGAGCTGGCTCAGAGTTATTCTAGAGAGCCAATTATTAAAATTTCAGAGCATTTACACTTCAGAAATAAAAAATGCAACAATTCAGGGTTTGATTTATTATTTTATTGACTTCTAGACTTCAGAAAGTGATGGAAAAAATGTCAATGATGCAGATTAAATTTAAAAGTGTTGTGAACACCATTTTAGGGAGAGAGACAGTTGTTAAACATTTACCAGCACACCTTGGCTCTGCCCCAGGTAGGTCCAACAGCTTATATTCTCTTCTTACAAATTTGAACATTGGTGTCCCCAGGGGCCCAGCCATGGGTCAGGCTCTCAAGCTTTGGGTAGCACTACTCAAATAAATAATAATAACAATAATAACAGTTTATATCTCTATAGAAATAACACATTTTTATAACACTTTGCAGTCTACACAGTACTTTCTTTACATTGGCTCTGTGAGGTAAGTAGTACAGAAATTATTCTCCTCATTTTATAGATGAGGCAAGTGAGAGTTAGAAAAGTTGTTTTTGTCCACAATTGTTCAAGTTGTTCAGTCATTTCAGACTCTCCATGACCCCACTTGCAGTTTTCCTTGGGAAAGACATGGGAGTGGTTTGCCATTTTCTTCTCCAGCTCCTTTTACTAATGAGGAAACTGAGACAAACAGGATTAAGTGATTTGCCCAGGTCACACAGCTAGTTAGTGGCTGAGGCTAGATTTGAATTCAGATCTTCCTGAGTCTAGGCCAGGCGTTTCAGTCACTGAGCCACCTAGATGCTTGTCCCCAGTAACATGATTAAAGAAGTGATACAGCTGGGATGTGAACCTTCTTGTCTCCAAGCTCTTGCTCTTTCCACTATAACTGTCTATCCTTAATAAATAAAATAATATCCTTAATAAATAAGATACATTTAAAATTAACCATTGCGCCTGTTTTGCCAGTGAACCCTCAAAATTCTTCAACATGTGAGATCCTCTTTCCTAAACTAGACTCTCCCTAGGAGCACAGGCCAGGAACTGAGAGTCCAAAGACCTGATCACAGGTAGATTTCAGAAAAACCTGGAGAAGCTTACATGAACTGATACTGAGAGAAGTGAGTGGAACCAGGAGAACATCGTACACGACTGTGTGACGATCAACTTTGATAGACTTAGCTCTTCTCAGCAATAAAATGATCCAAGACAATTCCAAAAGACTCATAATGGAAAATGCTATCCACATCCAGAGAAGGAACTATGGAGTCTGAATGCAGATGGAAGCATACTATTTTCTCTCTTTTTTTTCTTTCTTGTGGTTTTTCCC